>NC_053489.1:673849595-674134595 GCF_905171775.1 Rana temporaria | reverse complement strand
TCATTATATAACTGATATTATTATTCATTTATAACTCTGATCCATTTCACAGTCACTATTATTATTATTATATATATATATATATATATAGCGCTGACATATACCACAGCGCTGTACAGAGAACACTGAGCCAGTCACACCAGTCTCTGTACCAGAGGAGCTTACACTCTAATGTCCCCCACAGTCACACATTATATATATATATATATATATATATATATATATATATATATATATATATGTATATATAGCTCTGACATATACCGCAGTGATGTACAGAGAACACTGAGCCAGTCACATCAGTCTCTGTACCAGAGGAGCTTACACTCTAATGTCCCCCCCCCCACAGTCACACACTATTATTATTATACATTTATATAGCTCTAGCCAGAGGAGCTTACACTCTAATGCCCCCCCCCCCCCCACAGTCACATACTATTATTATACATTGGCGCTACATAAATCCTATATAATAATAATATGAAGTTATACATATATATAGCTCCGACATATACCAACATGCAAAGAACACTGAGCCAGTCACATCAGTCCCTGTGCTAGAAGAGCTTACACTCCAATCTTCTGTTCCGTCACAGTCACACACTATTATTATTATACATGTATATAGCTCTGACATATACCGCAGTGCTGTACAGAGAACACTGAGCCCGTCCCATCAGTCTCTGTACCAGAGGAGCTTACATTCTAATGCCCCCCCACAGTCACACACTATTATTATTATACATGTATATAGCTCTGACATATACCACAGTGCTGTACAGAGAACACTGAGCCCGTCCCATCAGTCTCTGTACCAGAGGAGCTTACATTCTAATGCCCCCCCACAGTCACACACTATTATTATTATACATTGATAGAGCTCTAGCCAGAGGAGCTTACACTCTAATGTCCCCCCCCCCCCCCTACAGTCACACACTATTTTTATTAAAAATTGATATAGTTTTGACATATACCGCAGTGCTGTAAGAGAACACTGAGCCAATCATGTCAGTCTCTGCACCAGAGGAGCTTACACTTTAATACTGTCCCCCCCCCCTCCCCCACAGTCACACACTATTATTATTATACATTTATATAGCGCTGACATATACTGTAGCGCTTTACAGAGAACTCTGAGCCAGTCACATCAGTCTCTGTACCAGAGGAGCTTACACTCTAACGTCCCCCCCCCACATAGACTGATGTGACTGGCTTAGTGATGTCTGTACAACACTGCGGTATATGTCAGAGCTATATAAATAGTGTGTGACTGTGGGGGGGGGGGGGGGGGGGACATTAGAGTGTAAGCTCCTCTGGCTAGAGATATATAAATGTATAATAATAATAGTGAGTGACTGTGGGGGGGGGGGGCATTAGAGTGTAAGCTCCTCTGGTACAGAGACTGACTGGCTCAGTGTTCTCTGTACGCCACTGCGGTATAAGCCAGTCACATCAGTCTCTGTACCAGAGGAGCTTACACTCTAATGTCTCCCCCACAGTCACACACTATTATTATTATACATTTATATAGCTCTGACATATACCACAGTGCTGTACAGAGAACACTGAGCCAGTCACATCAGTCTCTGTACCAGAAGAGCTTACACTCTAATGCCCCCCCCCCCCACAGTCACCCACTATTATTATTAGACATTTATATATCTCTAGCCAGAGGAGCTTACACTCTAATGTCCCCCCCCCCCACAGTCACACATTATTATTATTTATATATCTCTAGCCAGAGGAGCTTACACTCTAATGCCCCCCCACAGTCACATACTGTTATTATACATATATATAGCTCTGACATATACCGCAGCGTTGTACAGCATGCACCAATGTACTCCTATTATAAAAGTCCCCTTCATTTGTAAAGTCCCAGCGATACACACAAACACACAACGCTGTAAATGAATAATAAAGATTATTGCTGTGCATTGTGTGCCGGGCCCGGGACTGTGGCAATAATGTAATTACATAAACAAATGCATGATAGTAAAGGATCAGGGGCTGTTCAAAAGAGCTTACAGTCTAAACCGATACAAACGTTTTTTTTTTTTTTTCAAAGCTCCAACAAATAACGGAATAATAACAATGTAACGCGGTATGGAAACCCCGTACAGAAGAGCTTACAATCTAAAAACAAATACAAATGATACTTTTTTTTTTTTTTTTACTATGCGCCAACAAAATGATGTAACGCACATAAATACCTGTGTGGGAACCCTGTACAGAAGAGCTTACAATCGAAACCGATACAAAAAGTCATGGAGGTTTTCTTTTACAACAGCAATTCAGGGGGAGTAACAAGAACGATGTAATACCTGCATGGGAAACTGTACAGAAGAGCTAACACTCTACATAGAGAGGGGGGAGGGGGAGGAAAGACAGTGTCAGCAGTATACAAACACAGCAATCACCAACACAACATGGAAGTGCTGCTGAAACACAACAAACAAATAAAGACAAAGGAGCCAACATATTTGTTTGTTGTGTTTTATATCAGTTGTGTTACTTTTGTGTGTTTTGTATCATTTCCAGGAGTTACAATTTCTGATATATTTGGTAAAGGGGAGAGAAAGCAGTCCAGACCGAGTGCAAGGGTTAGGAGCGCGGGGCGAAACTTGCATATATACCCTAGGAGGGACAGACAGGCAGGGGGCCCCAGGACAGACAGGCAGGGGTCCCCAGGACAGACAGGCAGGGGTCCCCAGGACAGACAGGCAGGGGTCCCCAGGACAGACAGGCAGGGTCCCCAGGACAGACAGGCAGGGGTCCCCAGGACAGACAGGCAGGGTCCCCAGGACAGACAGGCAGGGTTCCCCAGGACAGACAGGCAGGGGTCCCCAGGACAGACAGGCAGGGTCCCCAGGACAGACAGGAATCCCCAGGACAGACAGACAGGGGTCCCCAGGACAGACAGGAATCCCCAGGACAGACAGACAGGAATCCCCAGGACAGACAGACAGGGGTCCCCAGGACAGACAGGCAGGGTCCCCAGGACAGACAGACAGGGGTCCCCAGGACAGACAGGCAGGGTCCCCAGGACAGACAGACATGGGTCACCAGGACAGACAGACAGGGGTCCCCAGGACAGACAGACAGGGGTCCCCAGGACAGACAGACAGGGGTCCCCAGGACAGACAGCAATCCCCAGGACAGACAGGCAGGGGTCCCCAGGACAGACAGACAGGAATGCCCAGGACAGACAGGCAGGGGTCCCCAGGACAGACAGACAGGAATGCCCAGGACAGACAGGCAGGGGTCCCCAGGACAGACAGACAGGGTCCCCAGGACAGACAGGTTTTTCCAGGACAGACAGGCAGGGTCCCCAGGACAGACAGGAATCCCCAGGACAGACATACATGGTTCCCCAGGACAGACAGGGGTTCCCAGGACAGAGAGACAGGGGTCCCCAGGACAGAGAGACAGGGGTCCCCAGGACAGACAGGCATGAGTCTCCAGGACAGACAGGTACAGGTTAGACAGGTAGGGGTCCCCAGGACAGAGAGACAGGGGTCCCCAGGACAGACAGACAGGGGTCCCCAGGACAGACAGGCATGAGTCTCCAGGACAGACAGGTACAGGTTAGACAGGTAGGGGTCCCCAGGACAGACAGACAGGGGTCCTCAGGACAGACAGGTACATATCCCCAGGTTAGACAGGGGTCCCCAGGCTAGACAGGTAGGGGTCCCCAGACTCCTGTGTGTGTTTTGTATCATTCCCAGCAGTTACAATGTATCCAGTTCTCTGGCTGATACATTTGGTAAAGTCAGGCGGCGGCAGCCCAGCCTGAGTTCAAGGGTTAGGAGCCAAGGGTGAAACCGGCAAGGGGGCAACCAACAGGACAGGCAGGCACAGGGCCCTAGATTAGACAGGCAGGGGCCCCCAGGATCATGTGTGTCATTTGTATCAGTTCTATCAGTAAACATTTGGTAAATGGGGACAACAGTCCAGCCAGAGTTCAAGGGTCAGGAGCACAAATACAAAGGGGGACCAGCAGGCACAAGTCTCCAGGACAGACAGACACAAGTCCCCAGAACAGAGGGGCATAGTACCCCAGAACAGAGGGGCATAGTACCCCAGAACAGAAGGGCATAGTACCCCAGAACAGAGGGGCATAGTACCCCAGAACAGAGGGGCATAGTACCCCAGAACAGAAGGGCATAGTACCCCAGAACATATGGGCATAGTACCCCAGAACAGAGGGGCATAGTACCCCAGAACAGAGGGGCATAGTACCCCAGAACATAGGGGCATAGTACCCCAGAACAGAGGGGCATAGTACCCCAGAACAGAGGGGCATAGTACCCCAGAACAGAGGGGCATAGTACCCCAGGACAGGAAAACATAAGTTTCCAGAACACATGGGCACAGGTGAAACCGGAAAGGGGGCAACCCACAGGACAGCTGGGCACAGTACCCGAGGACAGACAGACACAGGTTCCCAGGATCTTGTTAGTGATTTGTATCAGTTCTTGCAGTTACAATGTATCCAGTTGGTAAATAGGGGCAGCAGTCCAGCTTGAGTTCAAAGGCCAGGAGCACAGGTGGGCAAACCCCAGGACAGACAGGCACATGTACCCTGGACTTAAGAGCACAGGCCCCCAGGACAGGTAGGCACAGTACCCCAGGACAGGCAGGCATAGGAACCCAGAACAGAGGGACACGGGTCCCCAGAACAGAGGGACACGGGTCCCCAGAACAGAGGGACACGGGTCCCCAGAACAGAGGGACACGGGTCCCCAGAACAGAGGGACACGGGTCCCCAGAACAGAGGGACACGGGTCCCCAGGACAGGCAAACATGAGTCTCCAGGACAAATAGGCACAGGACCACAGGAAAGAGGGGCACAGGATCACAGGTTAGACAGGCAGGGGTCCCCAGAACAGACAGGCACAGAACCCCAGAATGAAGGGGCACAGGACCTCTGACAGGGCAGAGGTCCCCAGGACAGAGGGGCAAATGACCCCAGGTTAGACAGGCAAGGGTCCCCAGGACAGACAGGCACAGGAACCTAGGACAGAGGGGCACAGGACCCCAGGTTAGACAGGCAAGGGTCCCCAGGACAGACAGGCACAGGACCCTAGAGCAGAGGGGCACAGAACCTCAGGACAAACAGGGCACAGGTCCCCAGGACAGGCAGAGCACAGGACCCCAGGACAGGCAGAGCACAGGTCCCCAGGACAGGCAGAGCACAGGTCCCCAGGACAGAGAGGCACAGGACCCCAGGACAGACAGGCACAGGACCCCAGGACAGAGGGGCACAGAACCTCAGGACAAACAGGGCACAAGACCCCAGGACAGAGGGCAGGGATCTCCAGGACAGACAGGCAGAGGTCCCCAGGACAGACAGATACAGGTCCCCAGGACAGAGGGCAGAGGTCCCCAGGACAGAAAGACACAGGTCCACAATACAGACAATTTTAGGTCCCCAGGACAGAGGGCAGAGGTCCCCAGGACAGACCGACACAGGTCCCCAGGACAGAGGGCAGAGGTCCCCAGGACAGAGGGCAGAGGTCCCCAGGACAGAAAGACACAGGTCCACAATACAGACAATTTTAGGTCCCCAGGACAGAGGACAGAGGTCCCCAGGACAGAGGGCAGAGGTCCCCAGGACAGACAGACACAGGTCCCCAGGACAGAGGGCAGAGGTCCCCAGGACAGAGGGCAGAGGTCCCCAGGACAGACAGACACAAGTCCCCAGGACAGAAAGACACAGGTCCACAAGACAGACAATTTTAGGTC
Source organism: Rana temporaria (assembly GCF_905171775.1). NCBI lineage: Eukaryota > Metazoa > Chordata > Amphibia > Anura > Ranidae > Rana > Rana temporaria. The sequence continues at coordinate 674,128,847 of NC_053489.1, read as the reverse complement.
CCCAGGACAGAGGACAGAGGTCCCCAGGACAGAGGGCAGAGGTCCCCAGGACAGACAGACACAGGTCCCCAGGACAGAGGGCAGAGGTCCCCAGGACAGAGGGCAGAGGTCCCTGGGACAGACAGACACAAGTCCCCAGGACAGAAAGACACAGGTCCACAAGACAGACAATTTTAGGTTCCCAGGACAGAGGGGCACAGGTCACCAGGACAGCACCCCAGGATCATGCATCCCCCTCCATGACAGCTGACTTACCAAAGCAGACTTGCTGGCCAGGCTGGTGTTGTCAGCCATGCTGCCTGTGGGCTCTCCTCCCTGCGCTCAGCACAGCAGCTCCTATTAAATAATTCACCCAATTCACAGAGACAAATCTCCAGCCTCTAATCCTTGCAGGAGGCTTCCTCTCCCCCGGCTTCTCATCGGCTCCCGCAATCCCTGATCCTTTTTTTCTCTTTTTTTTTTTTTATGCTGCTACAAGCAGTGAGTTATTTTTTGTAATCTGCCCCCTTTTTTTTTTTCCCTTTCTTTTTTTTTTCCCTCTCTCTCTCTCTTTTTTTTTTTTTCGCAACAAGTGTTAAGCCCAGGCAGAGTGACCTGAGAGTGAGAGATCTGCCCCGCTTTGCTCCCATTTGCTAACAGCATGTCAAGGGAGTGATAAATAGGGAGGGCAGGGTTTAGTGACAGCCCAGGGAAAGTGCTTTAACATTCATCTCCCCACCAGGGACCCGACCCGCGCCGTAATCCGCTCCTCCGCATTTTTATTCCTTTCTCTCCCTCTGCTGTCCACCATCAACAGTCCTTAACGCCGCAGCGCTGCGCTGGCATGCTGCGCTGGCATGCTGCGTCACCACGCCGTCACCGTGCCATCACCGTGCCGTCACCGCGCCATCACCGCGCCGTCACCGCGCCATCACCGTGCCATCACCGCGCCGTCACCGCGCCGTCTCTGCGCCTTTTTTTTTTTTGACTAAAATTTTAAGTCCTGCCCCCCCCCTGAGATTTTTATTAAATGGTAAAAATTTAAGTAAAACGCCTTTGTTGCTTTGGGGCGTATTTATAAAATTGTAGGGCCAGATTCACAGAGATCTGCGGCAGAGTAACGTATCGTCTTTACGTTACACCGCCGCAAGTTTTCAGCGCAAGTGCCTGATTCACCAAGCACTTGCGTGTAAACTTACGGCAGTGTAACGCAAAGCCGTCCGGCGCAAGCCCGCCTAATTCAAATGGGGCGTGTACCATTTAAATTAGGCGCGCTCCCGCGCCGAACGTTCTGCGCATGCTCCGTGTGAAAATTTCCCGCCGTGCTTTGCGCGAAAATTACGGCGCCCCGACGTGTTTTTTGAACGGCGACGTGCGTAACGTACTTTCGTATTCCCGGACGTCTTACGCAAAAAAAAAAAAATATTTGAAATTCGACGCGGGAACGACGGTCCATAATTTAACATGGGCGGTCTAAATATAAGCCATGAAAAAGAAGGCGCAACTTTACGACGGGAAAAGCCGACTAGCGACGACGTAAGAGAATGCGACGAACGCGCGTACCTTCGTGGATCGCCAAAATTAGCTAATTTGCATACCCGACGCTGGAAAAGACGCAAAATCCACCCAGCGGCCGCCGGAGAATTACACCTAAGATCCGAAGGCGTACGAAGCCGTAAGCCTGTCGGATCTTAGCCAAAAGCTGTCGTATCTTGGTTTGTGAATTACAAATAAAGATATGACGCGGAAAATTTGAAAGTACGCCGGAGTATCAGCAGATACTCTGGCGTACTTTTTCTGTGAATCTGGCCCATAGCGTCCAGGATTGACCGTTTGCGTTTAAAATTACGTTAATTTAAGAGGTCATGTTCCCTTAAAAAAAAAAAAAATAAGAGGCGTATTTCTAAAAAAGAATGGAATTTACATTCAGACGCATTTACGCCTTTGTTGCCTTGGGGCGTATTTATAAAATTGTAGCGTTTGCGTTTAAAATTACGGAAAGAAAATATTCATATTTGTTAATTTCAGAGGTCATGTTCCCATAAAAAAAAAATATATAGGAGGCGTATTTCTAAAAAAGAATGGAATTTACATTCAGACGCATTTACGTCTTTGTTGCCATTTGCGTTTTAAAAATACGGAGAGAAAAGATGCGTATTTCTTAAAAAAAAAAAAAATAATAATTAAGAGGCGTATTTCTAAAAAAGAATGGAATTTACATTCAAACGCATTTACGCCTTTGTTGCTTTGGGGCGTATTTATAAAATTGTAGCGTCCAGGATTGACCGATTGCGTTAAAAATTACGGAAAGAAAATTTTCGTATTTGTTCATTTCAGAGGTCATGTTCCCTTAAAAAACGTAAAAAAAATTTGGAGGCGTATTTCTAAAAAAAGAATGGAATTTACATTCAGACGCATTTACGCCTATGTTGCTTTGGGGCGTATTTATAAAATTGTAGGGGCAGATCCACATACATCTGCGTGGGCGCAGCCTATGTGAGATACGCTACGCCGCTCTAACTTACTTTGCTATTCTTTGAATCCTCAAAGAATTTGCGCCGTAAGTTATGGCGGCGTAGTGTATCTCTCGCGGCGTAAGGGCACGGAATTCAAATGCGGCGAACGACAGCCATACTTAACATTGAGTACGCCTCATATAGCAGGGGTAACTATACGCCGGAAAAAGCCGAACGGAAACGACGTAAAAGAATGCGACGGCCGCTCGTACGTTCGTGGATCGTCGGAAATAGCTAATTTGCATACTCGACGCGGAATACGACAGAAACGCCACCCATCGGCCGCTGGAAAATTGCATCTTTGCATCTTTGGATACCAAAACAAAGATACGACGCACAAAATTCTAAATTACGCGGCGTATCAACAGATACGCCGGCGTAATTTCTTTGAGGATCTGCCCCGTAGCGTCCAGGATTGACCGTTTGCGTTAAAAATTACGGAAAGAAAATGTTCGTATTTGTTCATTTAAGAGGTCATGTTCCCTTAAAATATAAATAGAAAAAATAAGAGGCGTATTTCTAAAAAAGAATGGAATTTACATTCAAACGTATTCACGCCTTTGTTGCTTTGGGGCGTATTTATAAAATTGTAGCGTCAAGCGTTTGCGTTTAAAATTATGGAAAGAAAATACTCGTATTTGTTAATTTAAGAGGTCATGTTCCCCTAAAAAAAATAAAAAAATAGGAGGCGTATTTCTAAAAAAATAATGGAATTTACATTCAAGCGCATTTACGCCTTTGTTGCTTTGGGGCGCATTTATAAAATGGTAGCGTCCAGGATTGACCGCATTTAGCTGCTGTTTGCGTTTTAAAATTACGGAGAGAAAAGATGCGTATTTCGTAAAAAAAAAAAAAAAAAAATTAGGAGGCGTATTTCTAAAAAAGAATGGAATTTACATTCAGACGCATTTACGCCTTTGGGGCGTATTTATAAAATTGTCGCGTCCAGGATTGACCGTTTGCGTTTAAAATTACGGACAGAAAATATGCGTATTTGTTAATTTAAGAGGTCATGTTCCCTTAAAAAATAAAAATAAAATTAGGAGGCGTATTTATAAAATATAAAGGGATTTACATTTGAACGCATTTAACCGCCATTCGCCAATATTCGTTTTTTGGAATTCATATTGGTAATAATGAAGAATAAATATGTCTACCTGTAAGCAGGGTTCCCACCATCCCTGTGCTGAGTTCCCGGGTCTGTACACCCGCTGTGCCCATTATGAGGGGTTCCCACCATCCCTGTGCTGAGTTCCCGGGTCTGTACACCCGCTGTGCCCATTATGAGGGGTTCCCACCATCCCTGTGCTGAGTTCCTGGGTCTGTACACCTGCTGTGCCCATTATGAGGGGTTCCCACCATCCCTGTGCTGAGTTCCCGGGTCTGTACACCTGCTGTGCCCATTATGAAGAGTTCTCACCATCCCTGTGCTGAGTTCCCGGGTCTGTACACCCGCTGTGCCCATTATGAGGGGTTCCCACCATCCCTGTGCTGAGTTCCCGGGTCTGTACACCCGCTGTGCCCATTATGAGGGATTCCCACCATCCCTGTGCTGAGTTCCCGGGTCTGTACACCTCCTGTGCCCATTATGAGGGGTTCCCACCATCCCTGTGCTGAGTTCCCGGGTCTGTACACCTGCTGTGCCCATTATGAAGGGTTCCCACCATCCCTGTGCTGAGTTCCTGGGTCTGTACACCCGCTGTGCCCATTATGAGGGGTTCCCACCATCCCTGTGCTGAGTTCCCGGGTCTGTACACCCGCTGTGCCCATTATGAGGAGTTCCCACCATCCCTGTGCTGAGTTCCCGGGTCTGTACACCCGCTGTGCCCATTATGAGGAGTTCCCACCATCCCTGTGCTGAGTTCCCGGGTCTGTACACCCGCTGTGCCCATTATGAAGGGTTCCCACCATCCCTGTGCTGAGTTCCTGGGTCTGTACACCCGCTGTGCCCATTATGAGGGGTTCCCACCATCCCTGTGCTGAGTTCCCGGGTCTGTACACCCGCTGTGCCCATTATGAGGAGTTCCCACCATCCCTGTGCTGAGTTCCCGGGTCTGTACACCCGCTGTGCCCATTATGAGGAGTTCCCACCATCCCTGTGCTGAGTTCCCGGGTCTGTACACCCGCTGTGCCCACAAGAGACGAATCCTATCTGTGGCCCCCCCATCATCTGCCAAGACCCCAAACCATACAGTTATCTTCGGTGTGGCATCTGTGGGGGTCAATTACAAAAGTTGAAGGAGGATTTCCTTTCCTTTTGGCGCGATTCGCCTCTTTCCGCCATGATTGTTATATATTGCGATGAAGCGAGCGATATAAAGCGATATATAAAACGATATAAAGAGTTCAGATCGGCCATAAAAAGACACAAAGCGGAGGAGAGCATTGAAAGCAAAAAGGACAACGCCGCCACCTAGAGGACAGTTCCTGAAAGACATGAATCACGTCGGCTTCGCGGTGGTGTGACATATCGGTGAAATTTACAGCGACGCAAGTGGCAGAATGTCTTTATAAATCGTCCGATCCTTCCCACGACACAGACACAAAAATCAACAAAAATAATAAGCTTAGTCCTTTATTGCAGCTGCTTACAGTGGATGGAAACCTCGGGCTGCGTTCAGACTTGTTAGGAACATGCGCAGAATCACGCACTTTTCTGACACGCTGCCCTTTATCAGACGCTGATTGGCGCCATTCATTCTTAACTACTTCCCGACCGCGCTACAGACAACAGACGGCTACAGCCCGTCATCCAGTTCTAGGAGGGTGTGTCCGTCCATGGACGTCCTCCCAGAGCCCCGCCTCCGCGCGTTCAATGACTGCTCGGTTTTTCGGACGCTGCTGATCGCAGATCGTGGTAAAGGGCCAATCACAGCTGATCACATGTAAACGGGGAAAAGCCTGTCAGCACATCGTTTACACTGATAATCACTGCCCTGATTATCTGTGCAGCCCATCAATGTCCATCAGTGCAGCCTATCAGTGCCTCCTATCAATACCCCCTCATCAGTGTCGCCTATCATTCATTGCCTCTTATCAGTGCCTCCTCTTTAGTGCTGCCTATCAGTGGCCATCAGTGCCTCCTTACCAGTGCCTCCTCATCAGTGCAGCCTCATCAGTGCCTCCTCATCAGTGCCACCTATCAGTGCAGCCTATAAATGCCTATCAGTGCTGCCTATCAGTGCAGCCTATAAATGCCTATCAGTGCCTCCTCACCAATACCCATCAGTGAAATTACTTATTTGCTAAATTTTCTAACAGAAAATAAAAAAAAAAAAGATTTTTTTCCATATTTTCACCACTAGATGGCGTCTTCCTGCAGAACAATAATAACACGACACAGTTGAATTCTTCAGGTGCTGCTCTGGGCAGTGACACACCTCCTTAGATCCAGCCTGTCTGGACTCACCTGCTGACTTGTCACCATCCACAGGCAGCTTCACTCTCTGTCTCCATGAACTACAAACACTGGCTGGGGAAACATGAAGGAAACAGGGCGGGTCTAGCTAGGACTGAACTAACTAGCACCAAACAGGAGGGGGAGACAGAGAAATGTCCCAGTTCATACAGGTAAACAAGTTGTAGTCGCCCCAAAACCACCACTAGATTGCGACTTACTTCAAATGCCGCTTTAGGAAGTAACTTACCCCTTTAGGCCCAGTGTGTCCCGGACGGCGTGGTCACCTGCTGACTTGTCACCGCCCACAGGCAGCTTCACTCTCCAATGAGACGCAGAAGCTGAATGCAGTGCGGAGGAGGAGTCTCCAGTCTTCTGGATTGTAAGAGGACAATGACTCTCCTGAGCCCCGGGGGGAGGAGACATGGAAGAAAGAGGGAGGGTCCAGCTTGGACTAAACCAACTAGAGCTAAAGAGGAGGGGAGGACGCAGGGAGAAACCAAATCACCTTAGTAAACAAGTTGTAGTGACACCAAACCGCCACTAGATGTCACTGTCATTACACCACAGCCCATTACATATAATAGCAGAACCAGCTTAGTCTTAATCTGGCCATACACCGGACAATCTGATTGTACAATCTCCTCCATATGTAATGCAAAGGGCCTCCCTGATTGGCTGAGAATGAAAAGGCGGGTGCAAGTTTGTCCTCACATGACACATAGTTTGGTAAATCCGTTGATGATTGTATGGAGATCGTCCAATCTGATTGCATAGTGTATGGCCAGCTTGGCCCGATGGCTTTCCATCTTTTTTACGTGTGAAGGACACACAAGGGCTTCAGGCCGAATTCCTCAGACACAGCGGCCCCCTCCCCCACGTTTGCAAAACTCCCTTCCGCTCCCACTCCCCGCTGTGACTTCCGTTACACAGAAGATTTCTGCGTTTACAAGCGACAGATTCGCTCTCAGCGGCTCCAACAGATCCCTCCACACACTCGGCGGGGACAGATCGTCGGGATCTGTGAGAGAGAACGATCTCCCTACAAGGCGAGGCAAGGCTAGGTAGAGCTGCCTACACAGGGAGGTACTGGAGCCGCCTACACAGGGAAGTACTAGAGCCACCAACATAGGGAGGTACTAGAGCTGCCTACATAAGGAGGTACTAGAGCCGCCTACACATGGAGGTACTAGAGCTGCATACATGGGGAGGTACTAGAGCCGCCTACATAGGGAGGTACAAGAGCTGCCTACACATGGAGGTACTAGAGCCACATACATCGGAGGTACTAGAGCCACCTACACAGGGAGGTGCTAGAGCGACCTACATGGGGGGTACTAGAGCCACCTAAACAGGGAGGTACTAAAGCTGCCTCCACAGGGAGGTACTAGAGTCATCGACACAGGGAGATACTAGAGCTGCCTACACAGAGAGGTACTAGAGCTGCCTACACAGGGAGGTACTAGAGCTGCCTACACAGGGAGGTACTAGAGCTGCCTACACAGGGAGGTACTAGAGCTGTCTACACAGGGAAGTACTAGAGTCGCCTACACAGGGAGGTACTAGAGACGCCTACATAGGGAGGAACTAGAGCTGCCTACACAGGGAGGTACTAGAGCCGTCTACACAGGGAAGTACTAGCGCCACCAACATAGGGAGGTACTAGAGCTGCCTACATAGGGAGGTACTGGAGCCACCTACATAAGGAGGTACTAGAGCCGCCTACACATGGAGGTACTAGAGACGCCTACATAGGGAGGAACTAGAGCTGCCTACACAGGGAGGTACTAGAGCCGTCTACACATGGAGGTACTAGAGCCGCATACATGGGGAGGTACTAGAGCCGGTAGGAGAGAGAAACGCGAGGAAGCTTTTGGGGGGGGATTGGGGTTAGTTGTGCATAGCGCACCCCTGAACCCTGCACTCTGCACATAATTCACTCCTGAACATTGCACTCTGTACATAGAGCACCCCTAAATGCTAATATCTGTACATAACACACTCCTGAACCCCGAACTCTGTACATAACGCACTCCTGAACCCCGCACTCCTGAACCCCGCACTCTGCACATAACGCACTCCTGAACCCCGCACTCTGCACATAACGCACTCCTGAACCCCGCACTCTGCACATAACGCACTCCTGAACCCCGCAATCTGTACATAACGCACTCCCGAACCCCGCACTCTGTACATAACGCACTCCTGAACCCTGCACTCTGCACATATTTCACTCCTGAACATTGCACTGTTGAACCCTGCACTCTGCACATAACGCACTCCTGAACCCTGCACTCTGTACGTAACTCACTCCTGAACCCTGCACTCTGTACATAACGCACTCCTGAACCCTGCACTCTGTACATAACGCACTCCTGAACCCTGCACTCTGTACATAACGCACTCCTGAACCCTGCACTCTGTACATAATGCCTTCCTGAACCCTGCACTCTGTACATAGCGCACCCCAGATACAACCAGCCCTGTGGGCAGCCTTACTTCTGATGCGGCCCATAATGAAGTTGCATTTGACACCCCTGATCTGCATAGTGTACGGCCAGCTTGGGCAGGCGGCGTTTCCATCTATATGGAGAAATGTATGAGAAATGAACGTCCCCCGGGATAGAAATGTGACCTCTGACAGTGGAAGTTTCCGCTCACGTGACACGCCACGCAGGTGTGACACTTCCTTGCTGTGCTTCCTTTTAATTTCAATGACATTAAAGAAGTCCCTGACCCTTCTTCAAGATGGCGCCGCGCCGAACCGGCCCACGCCACGCGTCTGGTAAAAGGCAGCGCGTTCCTGTGCTGTTGGGAAAGCGATCGATTTTCGCACGCGTTCAAGGTGCGCTCAGAGTGTGTCCGGTCCGGGGTTTTTTTTTTCTTGGAAAGGCGCTTATCCCGAGGGTAATCCCCGTGGCGGACGAGAGGCAGCGCTCTTCCCGTTTAGCGCACATGAACAGCGTGCGAACGGCGAGCGTCCGTCCCAGCGCACAAAGGAAGGACAGCTATATCCCACTAACGATCGCTCATCTAATCAATGGTCCCCGCCAATCTTCCTCAGACGGGGATGGCGAGTGACGGGCGGCGGGCGGCGATCTCGCGTTTGACGGACAGATAAAGATGTGAAGAGAGACAGGCGGCCAATAATGGTGAAACGCATCAGGAGGTGGAAGGGGGGGGAGCAGCGTACAGAGTCTGACAGCTGGGGGGCGGACACGCGCAGCGGCCAACGCCGCGATCTATGGAAGTGATGGAGTGTGAGACACACGGGGGGGGGGGGAGGATTTTTTTTTCTCTTTTCCTGGACTGAAATGGCTTACTCTGATTTCACTGCACACTGTGAGCTTCTCACAATGTGCGTTGGAAGCTGCAGCAAGTCAGAGCCCAGGCTGGAGGACATCCAGCATCAACTAGCTCCTCCCTCCCCAGCCTGACTGTCCCTGGCCCCGCCCCTTTCATTCATTGGATCACAGTTCTTCATCAATCATGGAGGCTCATTATCACATGTGGGCGGTCTACATGCAAATACAGCCTGCCTTAGAAACGCCCACTCCTCTAGACCTGCCCATTAGGGCAATTTGATATTTGCATAACTCCGCCCACTGCTTATGGGTCTCACCCCTCCCCCCGGTCGGTCACAGGTCCTGCACTCACCCAATATAGGTATATAGGTCTCAGGCAGAGCTTCCTCCGGGGGGCAGGTGGCGTCTCCTCCTCTTACTACTAGAGCCGCCTACAGAGGGAGGTACTAGAGCCGCCTACAGAGGGAGGTACTAGAGCCGCCTACAGAGGGAGGTACTAGAGCTGCCTACATAGGGAGGTACTAGAGCCGCCTACAGAGGGAGGTACTAGAGCCGCCTACAGAGGGAGGTACTAGAGTCGCCTACAGAGGGAGGTACTAGAGCTGCCTACATAGGGAGGTACTAGAGCTGCCTACAGAGGGAGGTACTAGAGCTGCCTACAGAGGGAGGTACTAGAGCCACCTGCATAGGGAGTTACTAGAGCTGCCTACAGAGGGAGGTACTAGAGCCGCCTACAGAGCGAGGTACTAGAGCCGCCTACATAGAAAGGTACTAGAGCCGCCTACAGAGGGAGGTACTAGAGCTGCCTACATAGGGAGGTACTAGAGCTGCCTACATAGGGAGGTACTAGAGCCGCCTACTCAGGGAGGTACTAGAGGCACCTACATAGGGAGGTACTAGAGTTGCCTACATAGGGAGGTACTAGAGTCAACTACACAGGGAGGTACTAGAGGCACCTACATATGGAGGTACTAGAGCTGCCTACATAGGGAGGTACTAGAGCCGCCTACATAGGGAGGTACTAGAGCCGCCTACATAGAGCCTCCTTCCTTCTCTTCGGCGGCCAATAGGATCACTTTTCCTCTCGGCCAATTGGGTGATGGGTCTCAAGACCCACTTCCTGATTGGCTGGGAGGAGAATCGGGAAGACAGTAGCAAAAATCAATTTTCTATTGTCACACAACTAGGTGGGTTTGGGGCACAGTGCTCAGCGCCCCGAGCCCACCCTTTTTATAAACCAATTAGAGCATCTGATTCTAATCACGTGCTTTAAAAAACAATTAACCCCATTGAAACCCATGTGTCCGGCGCCCCGCATGTAGATTAGGGGGCCGGACACATGGATAGGAGGGGTGCCCGGCATTACAGGCTGCCACTGTACAGAACCCTGCTGGCCCTTCACACCCTGCCAGCCCCTCCCACCAGCTGTGATCTTCTGCATGGCATAGAGAAGGACAGAGACCCAGTGATGACATCACTGGTCAGAAATAAGTACTGAAAACAGAAAAGTTTTATTAGCGTGTTGATGAGATGGGGGGAGGGGGGAACCATGCAAGGAAAAATATAAGTAGATTGGTCTTGAGCTTTAATGCTTTCTTTCTATAGACGTATTTGATTGTAAGCTCCGAGATCCACCGACTCTTCTTATCTGTATTTTGTATTGACACAATGGGGGGGGGGGGTTTATTTGCTAAACCAACAAGCGTTGTTTACCGATCCGAGTGAATGTTCAATAAGTAAATAAGGTGAAGGGTGACCGTTGTGCTCACTTTTAATACCCAATCACATGCAATGGAATTTTCTATTTATTTTTTTCATCATGCACACGATTGGACGATTGAAGTAAATGCAGCTTCACCCTATTTACTAAGCTCCATTTGTTAGACGAACTGTCGTTACTTAAAGGGCAAAGGCTGGTCACCATGCAACCCCCCCTTTTTTATTTATTTTTTATAAAAAAAAATATATATATATATATATATATATATATTTATTTTTTTTATTAAAGGGCCATTTTTTTTTTTTTTTTTTTTAGGGGTCCGGAGGTCCCCAGGGGCCCGGAGATCCCTAGGGCCCCGGATGACAACCCCCCTTTTTTTTATAAATTTTTTTTTTTTTCTAGATATTTTTTTATTTCTTTTATCCTTTATTTTTATATATATATATATATATATATATATATATATATATATATATATATATATATATATATATATATATATATATATATATATATATAATATTATTATTATTATTATTATTAATAAAGGGCCCAGAGGTCCCCAGGGCCCCGGGTGGCAACCCCCCTTTTCTTTATAAAAAAATGTAATTTTGTTTTATATTTTCTTTTTAGTTCTTTTATATATATATATATATATATATATATATATATATATATATATATATATATATATATATATATATATTTATATATATATATATATTTTTTTTTTTAATTAAAGGGCCCAGGGGTCCCCAGGGCCCTGGATGGAAACTCCCCTTTTTGTATATAAATGTTTATTTATTTATTTTGTATATATTTGTTTTTATTTATTTTTTATTAAAGGGCCCAGAGGTTTCCTTTTTTTTTATTATTATTATTATTATTATTATTAAAGGGCCCAGAGGTCCCAGATGGCAACCCCCCTTTTTCTGTAATTTCTTTTTATAAAAAAATAATAATAATTTGTTCATATATATATATATATATATATAGGGCCCAGAAGTCCCCAGGGCCCCAGATGGCAACCCCCCTTTTTTTAAAAATATATATATATATATTATATTTTTTATATATATATTTTATTTCTTTTTTTTATTTTTATTAAAGGGCCCAGAGGTCCCCAAGACCCCGGACGGCTACCCCCCTTTTTCCTTTTTTTATATATATTTGTCTTTATTTCTTCTTTTTTTTGTAAAGGGCCCCCCGTTTCTCAATTTGCGGCAACCCCCCCGCTTCTCAATTTCAGGCGGCAGCACCCCCCCCCGGTTCTCTGCTCCAGGGGGCCCATGTCTGAAGCTGTGTAAGGGGCCCCATAATTCCTGATGGCGGCCCTGCCCACAGGACTAAGGGGGCAGTTCACACCACACAGGTGCAACTGAGTGAGTAAAAATTCGAAAAAAAATCTGAAATTCGAAAAAATATATAAATATGAAAAAATGAGAAAAAAATGGGAGATTTTGAAAAATCCCCCAAAAAATGCAAATTTTAAAAAATCCCTCAAAAAATGCAAATGTGAAAAAATTCAGAAAAAATCGTAAATTCGGAAAAAATTGTAAATTTTCGAAAAAATCGTAAATTCGAAAAAAAAAACGGTTAAGACATTAATGGCTGTGTGTTGAGTTATTTTTGAGGGGGTGGCAAATTTACACCGATATACAAGCTGTACACTCACTACACAACATTGTAGATATTATTATTATAATACCGGCAGGGCCGCCATCAGGGGGGTACAGGCAGTACACCTGTAAGGGGCCCGGAGGTCCCCAGGGCCCCGGATGGCATCCCCCTTTAAAAAAAATATATATATAAAAAAAAAAAAAATGTATATATTTTTTTTTATTAAATGGCCAATTTTTTTTTTAGAGGTCCCCAGGGCCCTGGATGACAACCTTCCCTTTTTTATAAAAAGAAAATCTTTTTTTTTATATATTTTTTTATTTCTTTTATTTTATATATATATAATATTATTATAGGGCCCAGAGGTCCCCAGGGCCCCGGATGGCAACCCACCTTTTTTTTTATAAAAAAATATATTATTTTTTTATATTTTATTCCTTTTATATATATTTTTTATTATTAAAGGGCTAAGAGGTCCCCAGGGTCCCATGTGGCAAACCCCCCCTTTTTTTTATTTTTATAAATGTTTATTTTTGTTTTATGTATTTTTTTTTATTTTTTTTTATTAAAGGGCCCAAAGGTCCCCAGGGCCCTGGATGGCAACACCCCTTTTTTTTATATAAATGTTTATTTTTTATATATATATATATTTTTTTTTATTATTAAAGGGCCCAGAGGTTTCTTTTTTAAAATTTTTATTAAAGGGCCCAGAGGTCCCGGATGACAACCCCGCTTTTTTTGTAATTTCTTAAAAAATATACATATATATATATATATATATATTTTTTTTTGTTTTTTTTTTTTATTAAAGGGCCCAGAGGTCCCCAGGGCCCCCGGATGGCTACACCCCTTTTTTTATATATATATTTCTTCTTTCTTTTTTGTAAAGGGCCCCCCGCTTCTCAATTCGCGGCAGCCTCCCCCCCCCCCCCCCCCCCCGCTTTTTAATTTCAGGCGGGAACAACCCCCCCCCTCGGTTCTCTGCCCAAGCTGTGTAAGGGGCCCCATAATTCCTGATGGCGGGCCCTCTGATCCCTCCTGTATTGAATTGTATTGTAACTGTACTGTCTGCCCTGATGCTGCAAAGCGCTGCGCAAACTGTTGGCGCCATATTCAGGATTTATATGGTGCCAACAGTTTGTACAATTCAATACAGGAGGGATCAGAGGGCCCGGCTCGTTAGAGCTTACAATCTAGCAAAGTGTCATTTCTTCAGTGTTGTCCCATGAAAAGATAGAATAAAATATTTACAAAAAATGTGAGGGGTGTACTTACTTTTGTGAGATACTGTATATATATATATATACAGTTAGGCGGTCGGCAAGCGGTTACGTTTATTTTTTTACTGTGCGGGCCACATCCAGGGCTCAAATGCTAACATCCTTTATTTTTGTACTATGATCGGTGCTTTGTGATGAAACGCGTTGAAGCGCTCTTGCTGGCGTTGCGTCGCATGTCTGGATTTCTCACCAACGCACGTAGCGAGGACGCGCATTCCCACATGTCTTTTTGTTTGTGGTGGTCTATAAAGCCATAACCCAAACAAGCAGCCCCAGGTCGGGGGCTGGGATCGCTCCTGTCCGGAGCCCCCCCTCCCCCCCCCACAGGAACATCTGCCTTTTTATGGCTTCTCAACCATTTCATCTCTTTATCTCAGGGGCCGGCGCAGACAGCCAGGGGGCCCCCGGGCAGACAGGACCCTGCAGGCCCAGGAGTGCCCCATTCATCATCAGACCTTTCATTATCCCACCAGTAATCATCGCAGCCCCCCCCCTCCCCCCTCCCGGGGAGGAAAGAGTTAAGCCGCCCATCATTGGAGAGAAAATCGAATAAAAAAATCCAGACTCCTTCGATCTTCCTACGGTTTCTGGGGTGGATTCAAGGTAGATTTGCGCATTCTTACGGAGGCGCAGCGTACCGTTTTAACGCTACGCCTCCATAAATTACTTGCGCTACACATCATTCACGAAGCAGTAGCTCCGTAATTTGCGCGGGCGCTCCGAAAAACTGGCCGGCGTAAGCGCGCGTAATTTAAATGATCCCGTAGGGGGCGTGGATCATTTTAATTAGGCGCGTTCCCACGCCGAACGTAGTGCGCATGCTCCGTCGGGAAACTTTTTCCGACGTGCATTGCGGTAAATGACGTCGCAAGGACGTCATTTGCTTCAACGTGAACGTAAATGGCGTCCAGCGCCATTCACGATTCACTTACGCAAACGACGTAATTTTCAAAAATCGCGACGCGGGAACGACGGGTATACTTAGCATTGGCTGCCCCTGCTAATAGCATGGGCAGCCTTACGCAGAAACCGACGAATGCAAACGACGTAAAATGCGAACGCAGGGCGCGCGTACGGTTGTGAATCGGCGTTAGTATGCAATTTGCATACTCTACGCTGACCACTACGGGAACGCCACCTAGCGGCCAGCGTAAGAATGCAGCCTAAGATATGACGGCATAAGAGCCTTATGCCAGTCATATCTTAGGCTGCAGTCGGCGTATCGAGGTTCCTGAATCAGGAGAAGTCGATACGCCGGCGCAACTAAGCAATTGCGCTGCGTATCTATGGATACTGAATTACTGATTACTGAATCTAGCCCAGTGTTTCAAGATCGAAAATTAACAAACTTCTTTTGAGCTGATCTTTTTTTTTTTTTAATTTCCGTTTATTTTTTAATCTCCAATTATAAAAAAAAAAAAAGAATTTCCTTTTTTTTTTTCGAATTTGCAAATTTACGAGTTTTTTTTTCGAATTTGCGTATTTTTTCAAAATTTAAGATTTTTTCATAATTTTTTTTAAATTTGCATTTTTTGAGGGATCTTTTAAAATTTGCATTTTTTGGGGGATTTTTCAAATTCTGAATCTCCATATTTTTTTAAATTTTTTTTTAATTTCTCCGTTTATTTTTTAATTTCCAATTATTAAAAAAAAAAAAATCGAATTTCCGTTTTTTTTAGAATTTGTGAATTTACAAGTTTTTTTTCCATTTTACGTATTTTTTCTAAATTTAAGATTTTTTCAGAATTTTTTAAAATTTGCATTTTTTGGGGGATTTTTCAAAATCTGAATCTCCATTTTTTATCGAATTTTTTTTAATTTTTCCGTTTATTTTTTAATTTCCAATTATTTAAAAAAAAAACGAATTTCAGTTTTTTTTCGAATTTACGAATTTAAATTTTTTTTTCGAATTTACGTATTTTTTCAAAATTTAAGATTTTTTCAGAATTTTTTAAAATTTGCATTTTTTGAGGGATTTTTTTAAATTTGCATTTTTTTGGCGGATATTCTAATTGTTTGTAGGTCAAAAAAAAAAATGTTAAGAAGAGGTAGTAATAGAAAAAGATTGGAAGAAAAAAAAATGTTTTTAAGGTTAAAACGATCGGAAAAAAAATTTAACGGTTGCTGAAATTTTTTTTGATACAACGATTGGCCCAATAAAATTCACTGGAAATTTCCTCTGGCCGCTTTCCATCGGAAAGTTTCACCGCTTGTCTATTTTAACGCCGTTCAATAATAAAATCGAATGAAAGTTCTGGTCGATCGTTGCGGCCGTTCGCGACGTGCGATTTTTGTGTCGTAATCTAAAGTGCCTCTCATCCAACATGCTGAAATTTATAACCACTTTAGCCCCGGAACCATTATGCAGGTTAAGGACCGGGCACCTTTTTGCCATTCGGCACTGCGTTGCTTAACCGCTTGCCGACCAGCTGCCGGCAGCAGGTCGGCTCCCCTGCGCGAGAGCACGTCATATGACGTCGGCTCTCGCGCAGGCCACTAGGGACGCGTGTGCGCACCCCCTCCCCGCTCGCCCCCGGCTCCCGTGCGCGTGCCCGGCTGGCGCGATCCCCGCCGGGCACACGCGATCGCAATTGTCAGTTAAAGCAACGCAGTGCCGAATCGCAAAAACTGGCCGGGTCCTTTACCTGCATAATGGTCCGGGTCTTAAGTGGTTAAAGTTGATGGGGGGGAGGTGAAATTAGGAGGGTTTTTGGCAGTTTTTCCAAGCAGGAGGTTTACTAAAGGGATCATAGGCGGGCGCACTGGGTGTGGCAGGTGTGCCCAGGCACACCCTAATCACCCTTTACAGCACAGATTCCCCCTACTTCCCTGGCTCCCTCCTTCCCCCGGCAGTGCTACCAGCTTCCCTCCTCTCCCGCCAGCTGTTGTTGCAAGGATGTTTTAGGATGTGTGGAGGAAGGTGCCGGTAAATATGTAATTGGCCATCCCCTTCACCTTCTGAATGAACACTGTGAGTGATCAGTACTGTGTGTTTGAGCTTTGGGGGTGCACACCCTAATGCAATAGACTGCGCACACCTATGAAAGGAACCATGTGAGTGGCATCAAAGTAGGGTTTCTCAACCAGGCTTCCAAGATACCCTAGGGCAGTGATGGCGAACCTTGGCACCCCAGATGTTTTGGAACTACATTTCCCATGATGCTCAGCTACACTGCAGTGCAGTTGAGCATCATGGGTAATGTAGTTCCAAAACATCTGGGGTGCCAAGGTTCACCATCACTGCCCTAGAGCATGGGTCTTCAAACTACGGCCCTCCAGTTGTTCAGGAACTACAGATCCCATCATGCCTAGTCATGTCTGTGAATGTCAGTGTGTTACAATGCCTCATGGGATGTGTAGTTCTACAACAGCTGGAGGCAGGGCCGCCATCAGGGGGGTACAGGCAGTAGACCTGTAAGGGGTCCGGAGGTTCACAGGGGCCCAGAGGCCCACAGGGCCCCAGATGGCAACCCCCTTGTTTTATTTATATATATATATATATATATATATATATATATATATATATATATATATATATATATATATATATATATATATATATATATATATATATATTTATATGTGTGTATTATTATTATTATTATTATTATTATTATTATTATAGGGCCCAGAGGTCCCAAGGGCACCGTATGGCAACCCACCTTTTTTTTTTTATAAAAATTTTTTTTTATTTTTATATTATTTTATTTATTTTTATTTATTTTTATATATATATATATATATATATATATATATATATATATATATATATATATATTATTAAAGGGCTCAGAGGTCCCCAGGGCCCTATGTGACAGACCCCCCTTTTTTTTATTAAAAAAATATATATTTTTTTATATTATTTTATTTATTTTTATTTCTTTTTTTTATATGTATATATATATATATTTTTTATTAAAGGGCTCAGAGGAGAGGTCCCCAGGGCCCCATGTGACAAACCCCCCCTTTTTTTTTATAAATGTTTATTTTTTTATTTTTGTTTATATACTTATATGTTTATTTGTTTATATATTTTTTATTTATTTTTATTTTTTATTAAAGGACCCAGAGGTCCCCAGGGCCCTGCATGGCAACCCCCTTATTTTTTATAAATGTTTATTTTATTTATTTTTTCTATATTTTTTTATTTATTTTTTTATTAAAGGGCCCAGAGGTTTCTTTTTTTATTAAAGGGCCGATGGCAACCCCCCTTTTTTTTGTAATTTCTTTTTATAAAAAAAAAATATAATAATTTGTATATATATATTTTTTTATTAAAGGGCCCCAGATGACAACCCCCCCTTTTAAAAAAAAAAAGAAATATATATTTTTTATTTCTTATTTATTTTGGAAAGGGCCCCCCCCCCCCGCTTCTCAATTCGCGGCAGCCCCCCCGCTTCTCAATTTCAGGCGGCAGCACCCCCCCCCCCCCCGGGTTCTCTGCTCCAGGGGGCCCATGCCTGAAGCTGTGTAAGGGGCCCCATAATTCCTGATGGCGGCCCTGGCTGGAGGGTCGTAGTTTGAGGATCCCTGCCCTAGGGTTTCTCCAGAGGTTGTTAGAGGTCCTCTGAGGGATTCAGTCTCAGAAGGACGTCAATTTTGTTTGGTTTTGCACGACCGCGCAATTGTCGGTGACGCAGTGCAGTAGCGGAAAAAAAAAACGGCCTGGTCATTAAGGGGGTAAATCTTCCAGTCTGTAAGTGGTTATGCGCTGCTTTTCAGCCGCTAGCGGGGCACTTGTAACCACTCGTGTTGCAGCGCTTTTCGAAGCGCTTCCCATTCATTTCAATGGGCAGAGCGTTTTGCGAGCGCTAAACACAGCGATCCCAAACCGCCGCCGGAAGATGCCGCCTGCAGGACTTTTCCTAACGTCTCGCCAGCGCACCGCCCCCCGTGTGAAAATGAACGGGAGGCGGTTTTCAGGCGCTATTTCTAGCGCTAAAACGCCTGAAAACCGCGTCAATGTGAAAGGAGTCTAAAACATTGGTTACTGTAAAGCGACGCAGCACCGAATCACAAAAAATGCTCTGGTCAGGAAGGGGGGGGGGGGGGGGAGGGGTAAATTCTCCTGGGGCTGAAGTGATTAAAGCACTGTTGGAAACAAAAATTATATATATACGCAGGGCCGCCATCAGGAATTATGGGGCCCCTTACACAGCTTCAGGCATGGGCCCCCTGGAACAGAGAACCGTGGGGGGGGGGGGGGGTGCCGTCTGAAATTGAGAAGCGGGGGGGGGGGGCCTTTACAAAGAATAGAAAAAAATAAAGAAAAATATATATAAAAGATAAGGGGGGTAGCCACCCGGGGCCCTGGGAAACTCTGGGCCCTTTAATAAAAAAAAAAAAAAAAAAATATATATATATATATATATATATATATATATATATATATAAATTACAAAAAAGGGGGGTTGCCATCCCGGACCTCTGGGCCCTTTAATAATAAACAAATAAAAAAAGAAATCTCTGGGCCCTTTAATAAAAAATAAATAAAAAATATATATAAAAAAAAATAAACATTTATAAAAAATTAAAAAAAAAAGGGGGGGTTGCCACATGGGGCCCTGGGGACCTCTGAGCCCTTTAATAAATAAATATATATATATATATATATATATATATATATATATATATATATATATATATATATAAAGAAATAAAAAGAAAAAAGAAAAAAAAAAGAAATAAAATAATATATAAAAAAAATGTATTTTTTTTTATATAAAAAAAGGGGGGTTGCCATCCCGGACCTCTGGGCCCTTTAATAATAAACAAACAAAAAAAAGAAATCTCTGGGCCCTTTAATAAAAAATAAATAAAATATATATATACAAAAAAAATAAACATATAAAAATTTTTTTTAAAAAAGGGGGGCTGCCACCCGGGACCTCTGGGCCCTTTAATAAAAAAAGAAATAAAAAAAAAGAAAGCTCTGGGCCCTTTAATAAAAAATAAATTAAAAATATATCTAAAAAAAATAAACATTTATAAAAAAAAATTAAAAAAGGGGGGGTTGCCACATGGGGACCTCTGAGCCCTTTAATAAAAAGGAAAATTTATTATCATACTTACCGTAATTTTCCTTTCCTGATGGACTCCATGGCAGCCTACGTGTGGGTTAATCCCGCCTCCTCTCCATTGATAGGACCCCATACCCATAAAGGTTTACTCACCGCCCAGTACTGGTGTTCCGTAACTATCCCGACTCCATAATTTCAGGGTGGGAACTCCGTCTGCCATGGAGTCCATCAGGAAAGGAAAATTACGGTAAGTATGATAATAAATTTTCCTTTTTCCTGACTGACTCCATGGCAGCCTACGTGTGGGAAATAACTAGCCAGACCACACGGGTGGGTATGCTGAACAAAAAATAAATTTTAATTTGTCCCGTCAACTGACAAAACTGATAAACCAAAATTCACAGAGGAAAGAGATGCAGGCTCAACACAGTAATGAGACATAAAAGTATGTATAGAAGACCAAGAGGCCGCTCTGCAGATGACATCTGGCGCCACGTGACGAGCTGCCGCCCAGGAAGCTGCCATCCCTCTGGTAGAGTGAGCTGTCACCGCTTGCGGAGGAGCCAAGCCCTTCGCCCTGTAAGCCTGCTGAATTGTCTGAACGATCCAGGCCGCGATTGTTCTGGTAGAAGCCTTTTTCCCCTTGTTACTGCCTGAGTGCAGGATAAACAGATGATCCGAACGTCTAAAGGGAGACGTCATCTGGATGTATTCAGAAAGGATCTTGCCCATGTCTAGAGGGTGAGTCTCATTGGAATCCGAAGACCTGAAGGTAGGAAGGACAACTTCTTGATTCTCATGAAAGACAGAAGAAACTTTCGGATTTGAACCCAGCATGGGTATCAAAACCACCCGATCCGGGAAGAAGGTCAGGAATGGCTCTTTGTGACCAAGAGACCCAATCTCCGACACTCTTTTGGCCGAGGTGATAGCGACCAAGAATGCCACTTTAGCTGAAAAGTCCTTTATAGAGGACGGGGAGCAAAGACAATAAGCATGTAAGCAAGTTTAATAACAGGGGGGATCTATGCCTATAGCGTAGGCAGATCCCTCACTAACCTGGTAGAATGTCAGAGGATCAGCTGCTCGCCTGACAGGAAGAACCCCAGTGTACATCGGCGAGCAGCTGATTTTTGAATCCCCCGCCGATGACGTCAGACGCTGCCCACGTACGCGCCTGCGCAGTGGTGGATGGCTCAACGGCGCCTGCGCGGCCGCCGCGAGTCCCGTCCGACTGCGCATGCGCGAACCAAGCCTCGCTCTGGGATTGGGTACTGCGCATGCGCGAAGGGCTCTGGTGCTTACACCAGGAAGAGAGCAAACGGCGCTGGAACGCAGAAGCGCTCCAGCCGCCATACAGGCAGGAAAAACACACATGGGGACATACAACATATAGGTGACTGCCATGGAAAAATATATATAAGACCTTGCCAGCCAGGAAGTCCGGATCTTCAGCACACGCAGCTACTACCGCACAGCGGAGGGGAAGTTTCTGCAAAGCTCTCCACCCGCCCATGGCTGGGATCCGAGCTGCACCGCTTAAAGTGTGCCATCCTATTTCAAGTAAGTCCTTGTCTTGCACAAATCAGAATTTCCTAAAGTTGGTCCATGGAGGAGGACAAAAAAGGAACACCAGTACTGGGCGGTGAGTAAACCTTTATGGGTATGGGGTCCTATCAATGGAGAGGAGGCGGGATTAACCCACACGTAGGCTGCCATGGAGTCAGTCAGGAAATATATATATATATATATATATATATATATATATATATATATATATATATATATATAAAAAGAAATAAAAAGAAAAAAAAAAGAAATAAAATAATATATAAAAAAAATGTAAATTTTTTTATATAAAAAAAGGGGGGTTGCCATCCCGGACCTCTGGGCCCTTTAATAATAAACAAACAAAAAAAAGGGGGGCTGCCACATGGGGCCCTGGGGACCTCTGAGCCCTTTAATAAAATATATATATATATATATATAAAAAAATCAAAAAAATAAAAATAAAATAATATATAAAAAAAATGTAATTTTGTTATATAAAAACAGGGGGGTTGCCATCCTGGGCCCTTTAATAATAATAAAAAAATACATATGTATATGCCTCTGGGCCCTTTATAAATAAAATAAAAATATATTAAAAAAATATATATATTTTTTTAAATAAAAATAAGTAAAAAAAGGGGGGTTGCCATCAGGGGCCCTGGGGGCCTCCAGGCCCCTTACAGGTGTACTGCCTGTACCCCCCTGATGGCGGCCCTGTATATACGTCTTGAGACTCTCTCTGCAGTGTATATACAACGTATTTTACATATAAAAGGATCCAATTATCTGGTTGGCAATAAGCGTGGGGAGTTAATAATCTCAGTGTGTGGGGGTGGGGGGGGGGGGGGGGGGGGAGTGTATGAGTTCCAATTAAGAATGGAGGAGCGCTCGGTCATTACATCTAATTAATATGTGTTCTGGTGACGGTCAGCATTTTACAACGTGTCTCAGGATAATAAAGTTCCCAGCTGCGAATCGCAGGATCCGCTCTCATATTAACTGTATAATTATCTCCCCCCGACAGATCATCAATAGATACGTATGTACTTATCAATATATTTATTGGGTCTGAGCTCCGATGGAGGACACCAGGGTCACCGGCGAGGCTTCACTTCATACATGATATTTCTCTTTTCTTCTTATGTAATATCCATTGTCTTCTAGATTTATATACAGAGGGGCAGATCCACGTACCTTTGCGCCGGGCGCAGCGTATCTAAGATACACTACGCCGCCGTAACCTATTTATTTTATTTCGAATCCTCAAAGAATTTGCGCAGTAAGTTACGGCGGCGTAGTGTATCTCTGGCGGCGTAAGGGCGTGGAATTCAAATGGATGCAATGGGGGCGTGTTTTATGTAAATACGCCGTGACCCGACGTAAACAACGTTTTTTTTTAACGGCGCATGCGCCGTCCGTGGGGGTATCCCAGTGCACATGCTTGAAATTAAACCGGAAGCAGCCAATGCTTACGACGGTGACGTCATTCTACGCAAATTCCTATTCGCGAACGACTTACGCAAACGACGTAAAAAATTCAAAATTGGACGCGGGAACGACGGCCATACTTAACATTGAGTACGCCTCAGAATAGCAGCTTTAACTATATGCCGGAAAAAGCCGAACGCAAACGGCGTAAAAACAATGCGCCGGGCGGACGTACATTCGTGGATCACCGTAACTAGCTAATTTGCATACTCGACGTGGAATTCGAAGGAAACGCCACCTGGCGGCCGCCGAAAAATTGCAGCTTAGATCCGACGGCGTACTAAGACATACGCCTGTCGGATCGACCCGAGATGCCGTCGTATCTTGTTTTGTGGATACCAAACAAAGATACGACGCGCAAAATTTGAAATAATGCGGCGTATTAAGAGATACGCCGGCGTAATTTGTTTGTGGATCTGCCCCAGTATATTTACATATATTTATATCATGTTAGAGGCCAGTTTCACGCTTTTCAGGCGTTTTAGCGCTAGAAATAGCCTCTAAATAACGCCTGAAAACCCACCATCCTATTCATTTCAATGTGGTTTTTCACACCGGGGGCGATGCGCTTCCCGAAAAGTCCTGGAAGCGCCATCTTTGGGAGCGGTTTGGGAACACCGTAAACACCAATTCCCAAAAACGCCCCGCCCCATTGTAATGAATGGGCAGCACTTCCAAAGCCCCCTTAACCCCTTTTTTGGCCGCTAGCAGGGGGGGGGGGGGGGTTAAAAGCACGCCACTAGCAAATGAAAAGCGCTGCAAAAGCATCTCTGTTCTTTACGGCCATAGGCGTGCGCACAGGGTGTGCACAAATCCCCCCTACTGCCCTAGCTCCTCCCTTTCCCCCCTGTCACAGCGCTTCCAGCTTCCCTCCTCTCCTCTCCCGCCAGCAGTTGCAGTAATTTTTTAAAGCCCATAAACTGCACTCTGTGGGCCAGATTCACAGAGGAATTTGCCGCGTCGTATCTTTATTTGTAATTCACAAAAAAGATACGACGGCTTTTGGCTAAGATCCGACAGACTTACGCCTTCGGATCCTAGGTGTAATTTTCCGGCGGCCGCTGGGTGGAGTTCGCGTCGTTTTCCAGCGTCGGGTATGCAAATGAGCTGATTACGGCAATCCACGAAGATACGCGCATTCGTCGCAATCTCTTACGTCGTTGCTAGTCGGTTTTTCCCGTCCCAAACTTAGGCCTGCTTTTTCATGGCTTATCTTTAGAACAGCCATGTTAAAGTATGGCCGTTGTTCCCGCGTCGAATTTCAAATTTTTTTTTTTTTTGCGTAAGACGTCCGGGAATACGAAACGACGTAACGCACGTCGCCGTTCAAAAAATACATTGGGGCGCCGTAATTTTGCGCAAAGCACGTCGGGAAATTTTCACACGGAGCATGCGCAGAACGTTCGGCGCGGGAACGCGCCTAATTTAAATGGTACACGCCCCATTTGAATTAGGCGGGCTTGCGCCGGACGGCTTTACGTTACACCGCCGCAAGTTTATACGCAAGTGCTTGGTGAATCAGGCACTTGCGCTGAAAACTTGCGGCGGTGTAATGTAAAGGGGATACGTTACGCCGCCGCAGATATTCGTGAATCTGGCCCTATGTTAGCCTATGTGTCCACGCACACATGGACGTTTTTTAGCGTTAATGATCAGTGGAGATTATGAGCTTTTTTTTCTGAACGCAAGAAATTTGCGTTCAAATTGCAGTTTTTCTCTGCGGGGGAACGCAAAAAAACGCAAAACGCTGAAAAACGCAAAAAAAAACGCTCAAAAACGCAGCTCGTTCGCGTTTTTTGATCCATTGAGAAAAAAAAAAAAACGCTACTGCAAAAACGTAAAAAACTTAAAAAAAACTCCCTGCCAAGCTACTGGTGTTTTCATAACTTTTTTTTAGCGTCCAGTGTGCATGGAGCCTAAAAGAGAAGTATGGCCAAAGCTTGTTTGGCCATACTTCTTATGTGGGTCAGAGCATTGCACAAAGGCCGGCCATATATGATACATTATAATACCAAAAGTATTGGGACGCCTGCCTTTACATGCACATGAACTTTAATGGCATCCCAGTCTTAAGCCTCATACACACAATCGGATTTTCCGTAGACAAAGCGTAGGACTTTTGCCCGAGAGGGCGTTGGCCAGGAACTTGTCTCGCATACAAACGGCAAAGAACTGTCGGCCAACAAACGCGAAACTACGTGTTTTTTTTTCAGCTCTTTAGTGCCACCCTGTGGGCAACTTCTGCTAATGTTGTGTTTTGGTGAGCATTGCTTCTGAGCATGCGTGTTTGTACTTTGGAGTTTTGTGCAATGGACTTCTGTACGCACGATCGGATAATCCGACAACACACAACATTTCAGCATAGCAATTAATTCATTTTTTTATTGTTTATATTTATATTTATAATGTATAATTGATTTATTAATTTCTAATTCACATTATCATTTTAAATATATAATTATAAATATATAATATTTTTAATTTTTTTTTTTAAACATTTCAGTATAGCATTTTATTTATTTATTGTTATTACTATGTAACTTTGATTTTATCAACAGGTTTATGTGATATCAAATGTAGTCCAATGTTATTCCTGTGTGACAGTAGCAATACATTTATATTTATAATGTATAATTAATTTATTAATTTCTAATTCACAATATCATTTTAAATATATAATTATAAATATATAATATTTAAAAAAATATATTTTTAAACATTTCAGCATTTTATTTATTTATTTTTATTGCTATGTAATTTTTATTTTTATCAACAGGTTTATGTGATATCAAATGTAGTCCAATGTTACTCCTATGTGATTTATACATATACATTTATATTTATAATGTATAATTAATTTATTCATTTCTAATTTACAATATCATTTTAAATATATAATTATAAATATATAATATTTTTTTAAAATATTTTTAAACATTTCAGTATAGCATTTTATTTATTTCTTTTTATTGCTATGTAACTTTGATTTTGATCAAGTTTATGTGATATCAAATGTATTCCTATTTTATTCCTATGTGACTTTGATTTTATCAACAGGTTTATGTGATATCAAATGTAGTCCAATGTTATTCCTGTGTGACAGTATCAATACATTTATATTTATAATTAATTTATTCATTTCTAATTCACAATATCATTTTAAATATATAATTATAAATATATAATATTTAAAAAAAATATTTTTAAACATTTCAGTATAGCATTTTATTTATTTATTTTTATTCCTATGTGCTTTTGATTTTATCAACAGGTTTATGTGATTTCAAATGTAGTCCTATGTTATTCCTATGTGACAGTATCTCAATACATTTATATTTATAATGTATAATTAATTTATTAATTTCTAATTCACAATATCATTTTAAATATATAATTATAAATATATAATATTTTTTTTAATATTTTTAAACATTTAAGTATAGCATTTTATTTATTTATTTTTATTCCTATGTGCCTTTGATTTTTATCAACAAGTTTATGTGATATCAAATGTAGTCCAATGTTATTCCTATGTGACAGTATCAATACATTTATATTTATAATTAATTTATTCATTTCTAATTCGCAATATCATTTTAAATATATAATTATAATATAAAAATATTTCATGCATTTGGCTCACAATTCACCAAGATGAGGATTGTTTTTTTTTTTTTTTTTTGCAAAAAAGTGACAATTATTTTCGGCCAATGAGATTAAACATTCCAGCCACATGGCTAAAATACAGATCCCTATCCTTTTCTTAGAGTGCATGGAGCTTTTTGTGTGGTGAGGGAGATTTACTGAAAAAACATTGCCTACAGCTATTACCTTGGGCACCACTGTTCTTATTATCTTCAGTTATGACAATTATTTTCAGCTGAGAGACAATAGAATTTATATTCACAGTCCCTTCAGTCCCTTGATTGAGAATAAAGGGCCAGATTCTCAAAGAACTACGTTACGCTGCTAGCGGCGTAACGTATCATTTACGTTACACCGCCGCAAGTTTACAGCGTAAGTGCCTGATTCACAAAGCTCTTACCTGTAAACTTGCGGCGGTGTAATGTAAATCCGCCCGGGGCAAGCCTGCCTAATTCAAATGGGGCTGGGGCACCATTTAAATTAGGCGCATTCCTGCGCCGAACGTACTGCGCATGCTCCGTCGGGAAAATTACCCGACGTGCATTGCGCTAAATGACGTCGCAAGGACGTCATTGGTTTCGACGTTAACGTAAATGGCGTCCAGTCCACCCATCAGTATCATCAGTGCCACCCATCAGTGTCCATAATTGTCCATCAGTGCCACCTCTCAGTGCCCATCCATCAGTGCAAACCTATCAGTGCCCATCTGTTCCACCTATCAGTGCCACCCATTAGTACCCATCAGTGACGCCTATGAGTGCCCATCAGTGCCGCATACCAGTGCCACCTATCAGTGCCGCCTATCAGTGACCATCATCAGTGCCACCTCCTTGGTGCCACCTCATCGGTGCCCATCGGTGCCGCCTTATCAGTACCCATCAGTGCAGCCATATCAGTGCCCGTCATTGAAGAAGAAAACTTACTTAGTTGCAAAAAAAATTTACAGAAACAAAGAAAAACTTAATTTTTTTTTAGTTGTTGCACAAAAAATAAAAATCGCAGAGGTGATAAAACACCACCAAAAGAAATCTCTATCTGTGGCAACAAAATGATAAAAAAATTGTTTGGGTACAGTGTAGCACGACCGCGCAATTGTCATTCAAAGTGCGACAGCGCTGAAAATTGGCCTGGGCAGGAAGGTGCGTAAAGTGCCCGGTATGGAAGTGGTTAATACTCTGAGGTTTACCTGCTGTGATAATACAAAGTAGATGTGATTGGGCCCCAAAAGCGCCGGGCTCTCCCTGCCCAGAAGGAAGCAGCCACAATTAGAGCAATTCATGAACTTGGTTATCCTTTAAACCTTTCCCCTGGTTATTGGGAGAGAGTATTGCTGAGCAAGGGGATAATGTCAGAAACAAAATCAGCGAAGATTAATCAATCCAATAGTGAGATGGATTAGGATGGTGGGGGATCTGCAACATTTATAATGGGTTCCAGTGACATCTAGTGGTCAAATAGAAGACTGCAGGATTTGTCAGGAGAGCAGTTCTAGTTTTACAATAAAACACATAACACAAAGCATATCCACCTTGATACATCATTTCTTCTGATTTTCTTCATATGCAAATTTCTTGTACTGTAATTATTTTGACATATGTTGACTCTTTTTATAATTTTGTCCCCACAAATAGAGCTTTCTTTTGGTGGTATTTGATCACCTTTGCGATTTTTATTTTTTGCGCACCAAATAAAAAAAAGACTGAAAATTTAGAAAAAAATAAAGTTTTTCTTTGTTTCTGTAAATTATTTTTGTAACAAAGTAAGTTTTCTTCTTCAATGACGGGTACTGATATGGCTGCACTGATGGGCACTGATAAGGCTGCACTGATGGGCACTGATAAGGCGGCACCGATGAGGTGGCACTGATGATGGTCACTGATAGGCGGCACTGATGGGCACTGATAGGTGTATATACAGCAGGGATATTACACCCATACTCCCCCCTGCAGGAATATTACACCCATACTCCCCCCAGCAGGAATATTATACCTATACTCCCCCCCAGCAGGAACATTACACCCATACTGCCCCCAGCAGGAACATTACACCCATACTCCCCCCAGCAGGAACATTACACCCATAGTCCCCCAGCAGGAATATTACACCCATACTCCCTCTACCAGGAATATTACACCCATAGTCCCCCCAGCAGGGATATTACACCCATAGTCCCCCCAGCAGGGATATTACACCCATACTGCCCCCAGCAGGAATATTACACCCATACTCCCCCCAGCAGGAATATTACACCCATACTCCCCCCAGCAGGAATATTACACCCATACTCCCCCCCAGCAGGAACATTACACCCATACTGCCCCCAGCAGGAACATTACACCCATAGTCCCCCAGCAGGAACATTACACCCATACTCCCTCTACCAGGAATATTACACCCATAGTCCCCCCAGCAGGAATATTACACCCATACTCCCCCTACCAGGAATATTACACCCATACTCCCCCCAGCAGAAATATTACACCCATAGTCCCCCCAGCAGGAATATTACACCCATAATCCCCCCAGCAGGAATATTACTCCCATACTCCCCCCAGCAGGAATACTATACCCATACTCCCCCCAGCAGGAATATTACACCTATACTGCCCCCAGCAGGAATATTACACCCATACTCCCCCCAGCAGAAATATTACACCCATAGTCCCCCCAGCAGGAATATTACACCCATAATCCCCCCAGCAGGAATATTATACCCATACTCCCCCCAGCAGAAATATTACACCCATACTCCCCCCCTGCAGGGATATTACACCCATACCCCCCCAGCAGGAATATTACACTGATACTCCCCCCCATCAGGAATATTACACCCATACTCCCCCCAACAGGAATATTACACCCATACTCCCCCCCCCCCCAGCAGGAATATTACACTAATACTGCCCCCAGCAGAAATATTATACCTATACTCCCCCCAGCAGGAACATTACACCCATACTCCCCCCCAGCAGGAACATTACACCCATACTCCCCCCCAGCAGGAATATTACACCCATACTCCCCCCCAGCAGGAATATTACACCCATACTCCCCCCAGCCCCGAACACACGGTCGAACATGTCCGCTGAAACTGGTCCGCGGACATGTCCGACCGTGTGTACGGCCTAGCGCGGACAGGTTTCCAGTGGACAAAAGTTTCTTAGCAAGCTAAGAAACTTGGCCGCTGGAAACATGTCCGCTGGTTATGACGTGTAACCAGCGT
The DNA here is from genome assembly GCF_905171775.1 of Rana temporaria. Lineage (NCBI taxonomy): Eukaryota > Metazoa > Chordata > Amphibia > Anura > Ranidae > Rana > Rana temporaria. The sequence goes on along the minus strand of NC_053489.1, from coordinate 674,099,103 downwards.
CCCGAAATCCCGTGCATGCGTCGAATTGATTCGACGCATGAGTGGAAGCATTGAACTTGCGTGTTTGAGAACGTCGGTGTCTTCTACGTCACCGCGTTCTCTGTCCGCGGGGATTTTGGTCTGATGGTGTGTACACACATCAGACCAAAAGCTCCCAGGAGACATGTCCGATGAAAACGGTCCGCGGATCATTTTCATCGGACATGTCTCCTCGTGTGTACGGGGCCTCATACTGCCCCCCCCCAACAGGAATATTACACCCATACTCCCCCCATCAGGAATATTACTCCCCCTCAGCAGGAATATTACACCCATTTTACCCTCAGCAGGAATAATATACCCATACTCCCCCCAGCAGGAAAATTACACCCATACTCCCCCCCCCCCCAGCAGAAATATTATACCCATACTGCCCCCCAGCAGGAATATTACACTAATCCTGCCCCCCAGCAGGAATATTACACCCATACTCCCCCCAGCAGGAATATTACACTAATACTGCCCCCCCCAACAGGAATATTACACCCATACTCCCCCCATCAGGAATATTACTCCCCCTCAGCAGGAATATTACACCCATTTTACCCCCAGCAGGAAAATTACACCCATACTCCCCCCATCAGGAATATTACTCCCCCTCAGCAGGAATATTACACCCATTTTACCCCCAGCAGGAATATTACACCCATACTCCCCCCATCAGGAATATTACTCCCCCTCAGCAGGAATATTACACCCATTTTACCCCCAGCAGGAATATTACACCCATACTCCCCCCAGCAGGAATATTACACTAATACTGCCCCCCCCAACAGGAATATTACACCCATACTCCCCCCATCAGGAATATTACTCCCCCTCAGCAGGAATATTACACCCATTTTACCCCCAGCAGGAAAATTACACCCATACTCCCCCCCCCAGCAGAAATATTATACCCATACTGCCCCCCAGCAGGAATATAACACTAATCCTGCCCCCCAGCAGGAATATTACACCCATACTGCCCCCCAGCAGGAATATTACACCCATACTGCCCCCCAGCAGGAATATTACACCCATACTCCCCCCAGCAGGAATATTACACCCATACTCCCCCCAGCAGGAATATTAGACTTCTGCCCTCAGGCACTTCTGCAGTCCTATGCAAACAAACAAACACATACTGTAGGTAAAGAGATCCACAAAAAAAAAACAGTACATATGTATAGAGTTTTATTGTATGCAGCGCGTACCCTAAAGCAATATGCCTCTATGGAAGCGTGACTTCACACACATATGCTTTTTTACGCGAAATACGAAACGTGTGCGTTGTACACACGCATCTATGTAGCACGTGTGCCATGGAACGAGCATCTTACAAAGCAAGCATGCGTTTATGAAAATGCGTTACGCAACATTATGCAACGCGTATTAGGGTTGTCCAGATACCGATACTAGTATCGGTATCGGGACCGATACCGAGTATTTGCGGGAGTACTCGTACTCGCGCAAATGCTCCCGATACCTAAATAGAATACTTTTTTTGTATTTATCAACATGTTCTATGAAAATTCTTTGAGTTTTTTACTACTGCGTGACAAGCAAATAAAACATTTTTATTCATTTTTACTCATTTTTATTCTTTTATAAAGTCTTGAGTTAGAGTTCTTCATAATTCTAAAGAAAATATCCTTAGTCTGTATTGTGGTTTGAAAACTGTCACATGACATTTAAAAAAAGTATCGGTATTCGGTATCGGCGACTACATGAAAAAAAGTATCGGTACTTGTACTCGGTCCTAAAAAAGTGGTATCGGGACAACCCTAACGCGTATCTATGCAGACATATATTCCGATACGATCATGAGGAATCATGTATATTTGGTGAAACCTGTATCAACATGCCCCATTATGCATTTTTATGTGATTAAGCATTTTTTATGCAACTATGTAAAAACCATGTATATCTATACAAACATAAAAATGCATCTTTATGTGACCATGTATCCCTAACCACTTAAGACCCGGACCTTTAGGCAGCTAAATGCCCAGGCCAGGTTTTGCGATTCGGCACTGCGTCGCTTTAACAGACAATTGCGCGGTCGTGTGACGTGGCTCCCAAACAAAATTGGTGTCCTTTTTTTCCCACAAATAGAGCTTTCTTTTGGTGGTATTTGATCACCTCTGCGGTTTTTATTTCTTGCGCTATAAACAAAAATAGAGCGACAATTTTTAAAAAAATGCAATATTTTTTACTTTTTTCTATAATAAATATCCCCCAAAAACATATATAATTTTTTTTTCTCCTCAGTTTAGGCCGATACGTATTCTTCTTCCTATTTTTGGTAAAAAAAATCGCAATAGGCGTTTATCGATTGGTTTGCGCAAAATTTATAGCGTTTACAAAATAGGGGATCGTTTTGTTGCATTTTTATTAATTATTATTTTTTTTACTACTAATGGCGGCGATCAACAATTTTTTTCGTGGCTGCGACATTATGGCGGACACATCGGACAATTTTGACACATTTTTGGGACCATTGTCATTTTCACAGCAAAAAATGCATTTAAATTGCATTGTTTATTGTGAAAATGACAGTTGCAGTTTGGGAGTTAACCACAGGGGGCGCTGTAGGAGTTAGGGTTCACCTAGTGTGTGTTTACAACTGTAGGGGGGTGTGGCTGTAGGAATGACGTCATCGATCGTGTCTTCCCTATAAAGGGAATGACGCGATCGATGCGCTGCCATAGTGAAACACGGGGAAGCCATGTTTACATACGGCTCTCCCCGTTCTTCAGCTCCGGGGAGCGATCGCGAGGGGGCGGCTATAAACGAATAGCCGCGCCGTCGTCCCGGATCGCTCCCCGAGGGAATCCGACCGCCGCACGCAGTGGGGGGGGGGGGTCCCGATCGGACACCCGACCCGCTAGAAGGCAAGGACGTGTATATATACGCCCATCTGCCTGTACGTGCCATTCTGTGGACGTAAATAGGCGTGCGGCGGGCGTTAAGTGGTTAACCACTTGAGACCCGCGCTGTAGATGAAAGATGTCTACAGCATGGCTCTCAAGTGCCGGGTGGACGTCCCTACCATTTACATTCCCCGTGCGCGACGCCGAGGGCAGGCGCGCAGCGGGGAAAAACTGTGCCCGGCGTGTCACGTGATGCCAATGCGTGTGCCTGGCTCCGCGATGTCCGCCAGGTACCCGCGATCGGCAGTGACAGAGCCAGGGACGTGGAGCTCTGTAGGTAAACACAGAGCTCCACGTCCTTTAAGGGAGGGAGGAGAGAGATGCTGTGTCCCTTGTACATAGGGACAGAGGCGGCTCTTTAATCAGGCGGTCGCCTAAGGCCTCGCACTCACAGGGGCCTCGCGTCTGCCTAACTTACCCAATGCATTACCCCAGTTTTAAAGGGACAGGGGACCTTAATGCTGCTGTGCTCAGGCAGCGTGAAGAGCCCTGACTCAGGAGCGGGGCCGCCAGCATCCCTAACAACCAGTGAATATCAGTGACACCACCCCTTGTGACGTCAATGACCCACCATGCCCTCAGTCAATGACGTCACAAGGGGGCGTTTTCACCAGGAGACATCACCGGGTAGCCCCTGCCCCTTAGTTACTAAAGAGCAGGATTTGGGGGGCTTCCATATTCCGATAAGCCCCCTGCCTGCAGAACCCCACAACCACCAGCCAGGGTTGTCGGGAAGAGGCTCTTGCCCTTGAATTATTTTTCCCATCATGGGTGTGAGTGGGGCCCCATGTCAAGTTTTGCCTGAGGCCTCACAAAGCCTAGAGCCGCCTCTGCATAGGGACACAGATCGGTCACCTCCCCCAGTCATTCCCCTCCCCCCACAGTAAGAATCACTCCCAGGGAACACAGTTAACCCCTTCCTCGCCCCCTAGTGTTAACCCCTTCCCTGCCAGTCACATTTACACAGTAATTAGTGCATATTTATAGCACTGTTCGCTGTATAAATGTGAATGGTCCCAAAATAGTGTCAAAAGTGTCCGATGTGTCCGCCGCAATATCGCAGGCCTGACAAAAATCGCAGATCGCCGCCATTACTAGTAAAAAAAAAATCATAAATCTATCCCCAATTTTGTAGGCGCTATAACTTCTGCACAAACCAATCAATAAACGCTTATTGGCGATTTTTTTTTTTTTTTACCAAAAATATGTCGAAGAATACGTATCGGCCTACACTGAGAAAAAATAAATAGTTAATTTTTTTTAAAAAATTGAGATATTATTATAACAAAAAGTAAAAAAATATTGTGTTTTTTTTCAAAATTTTCGGTCTTTTTTTGTTTAAAACGCAAAAAATAAAAACCGCAGAGGTGATCAAATACCACCAAACGAAAGCTCTATTTGTGGGAAAAAAATTACAAAAATATAATTTGGGTACAGTGTTGTATGACTGTATCATTCAAAATGCGTCAGCGCTGAAAGCTGAAAATTGGTCTGGGCGGGAAGGGGGTTAAAGTGCCCGGTAAGGAAGTGGTTAAAGCGGTAGTTCACCCTCCTTTCCATCATTAGACCATTAAATTCGGCATCGTAGCGCGAGCTACGGTATGCCGGTCTTAAATTTTTAATCCCCGTACTCACTGTGGTATCGTTGATTGAAGATTCCGACTCCCGCGGGGAATGGGCGTGCCTATGGAGAGGGAGGATGATTGACGGCCGGCTCTGGCACGTCACGCTCCCCGAAGACAGCCGGAGTAGGTCTCGGCTCTTCACGGCGCCTGCGCACAGGCTATGCGCAGGCGCCGTGAATAGCCAAGCCTATTTCGGCTATTTCCGGAGAAGCGTGACGTGCCAGGGCCGGCCGTCAATCACCTTCTCTCACCATAGGAACGCCCATTCCCCGGAATCTTCAATGAGCCATAGCACAGTGAGTACGGGCATAAAAAATGTAAGACCGGCATACCGTAGCTCGCGCTACGATGCCGAATTTAATTGTCTAATAAAAAAAACTTTTTTTTTTTTTTTAACAGGGCGAACCCCCGCTTTAAGTGATCCTGTCACCTTATGCGATTCACGCGTCTTTATGCGATCAACGTTCTGTTTCTTGTTTTTACACAAACATGTCCCAACATGCATTTTTGCACCCATAGGGGCAGATCCTCAAAGAAATTTCGAATTTTGCGCATTGTATATTTGTTTTGGTATCCACAAACCAAGATACAACGGCATCTTGGTTAGATCCGACAGGCGTATGTCTTCGTACGCCGTCGGATCTTAGATGCAATTTTTCGGCGTCCGCTGGGTGGCGTTCACGTCGTAATCTGCGTCGAGTATGCAAATTAGCTATTTCCGACGATCCCTGAACGTACAACCGGCCCTCGCATTTTTTTTACGTCGTTTACGTTCGGCTTTTTCCGGCGTATAATTAAAGCTGCTATATGTCGGCGTACTCAATGTTAAGTATGACCGTCGTTCCCGCGTCTAATTTTAAAAATGTTACGTAAGCCGTCCGTGAATGGGGCTGGACGCCATTTACGTTCACGTTGAAAACAATGACGTCCTTGCGACGTCATTTGGAGCAATGCACCCTGGGAGTTTTTTACGGACGGCGCATGCGCAGCTCGTTCGGCGCGGGGACGCGCTTCATTTAAATGAAACACGCCCCCTACCCGCCAAATTTGAATTCCGCCGCGAGAGATACACCACGCCGCCGTAACTTACGGGGCAAATTCGTTGGGGAATTCGTTGGGGATTCAAACCAAAGCCAGGTAAGTTACAGCGGCGTAGCGTATCTTACATCTGCGCCGGGCGCAGTGTATGTATGTGGATCTGCCCCACAATCGTGTATTTTTATGCAAAGATGTGAACTGGTAGTTATCTTCCGCAAACCGTGCGTTTCAGAAACTGTGTTCTCCCGCAACTGTGTGTTTCAGCAGCTGTGCGTTTTTAGCAACTATGTGCTCCAGCAGCTTATACCCGGAACGGACCAACTCCGTAAGGGACTGAACCAACAGTCCTTGGCTAAAAAAGGGTCTTCCGAGACTGAATCCTCAGAGGACCTCTAGCAACCTCTGGAGATACCCTAGGGCAGTGATGGCGAACCTTGGCACCCCAGATGTTCTGGAACTGCATTTCCCATGATGCTCCAGTACACTGTGGAGTGCATGAGCATCATGGGAAATGTAGTTCCAAAACATCTGGGGTGCCCAGGTTCACCATCACTGCCCTGGGGTGTCTTGGAACCCTGGTTGAGAAACCCTACTTTGATGCAACTCACATGGTCCCTTTAGTAAACCTCCTGCTTGGAAAAACTGCCAAAAGCCCTCCTAATTTCACCTTCCCCCCCATCAACTTTAACCACTTAAGCCCCGGACCATTATGCAGGTAAGGGACCTGGCCAGTTTTTGCGATTCAGCACTTGCGTCGCTTTAACTGACAATTGCGCGGTCGTGCGACGTGGCTCCCAAACAAAATTGTCGTCCTTTTTTTTCCCACAAATAGAGCTTTCTTTTGGTGGTATTTGATCACCTCGGCGGTTTTTATTTTTTGCGCTATAAACAAAAATAGAGCGACAATTTTGAAAAAAAAACAATATTTTTTACTTTTTTCTTTAATAAATATCCCAAAAAAAGATATAAAAAAACTTTTTTTCCCTCAGTTTAGGCCGATACGTATTCTTCTACCTATTTTTGGTAAAAAAAACACAATAAGCGTTTATCGATTGGTTTGCGCAAGCGGGGAAAAACTGTGCCCGGCGTGTCACGTGATGCCAATGCGCGTGCCTGGCTCCGCAATGTCCGCCAGGTACCCGCAATCGGCAGTGACAGAGCCAGGGACGTGGAGCTCTGTAGGTAAACACAGAGCTCCACGTCCTTTAAGGGAGGGAGGAGAGAGATGCTGTGTCCCTTGTACATAGGGACAGAGGCGGCTCTTTAATCAGGCGGTCGCCTAAGGCCTCGCACTCACAGGGGCCTCGCGTCTGCCTAACTTACCCAATGCATTACCCCAGTTTTAAAGGGACAGGGGACCTTAATGCTGCTGTGCTCAGGCAGCGTGAAGAGCCCTGACTCAGGAGCGGGGCCGCCAGCATCCCTAACAACCAGTGAATATCGGTGACACCACCCCTTGTGACGTCAATGACCCACCATGCCCTCAGTCAATGATGTCACAAGGGTGTGGGTTCACCAGGAGACATCACCGGGTAGCCCCTGCCCCTTAGTTACTAAAGAGCAGGATTTGGGGGGCTTCCATATTCCGATAAGCCCCCTGCCTGCAGAACCCCACAACCACCAGCCAGGGTTGTGGGGATCAGGCTCTTGCCCTTGAATTATTTTTCCCATCATGGGTGTGAGTGGGGCCCCATGTCAAGTTTTGCCTGAGGCCTCACAAAGCCTAGAGCCGCCCCTTGACAGCGTTTACAAAATAGGGGATAGTTTTGTGGCATTTTTATTAATATATATATTTTTTTACTACTAATTGTGGCGATCAGCGATTTTTTTCATGACTGCGACATTACGGCGGACACTTCGGACAAATTTGACACATTTTTGGGACCATTGTCATTTTCACAGCGAAAAGTGCTATGAAAATGCACTGATTACTGTGAAAATGACAATTGCCATTTCGGAGTTAACCACAAGGGGGCGCTGAAGGGGTTAATTGTGACCTCATTTGTGTTGTCTAACTGTAGGGGGTCGGGGCTGGACGTGTGACGTCAGTGATCGTCGTTCCCTATATCAGGGAACAGACGATCACTGCAGGGGCGGACTGACCATTGGGACTATCAGGCACTGCCCGAGGGCCCCATGCCACTAGGGGGCCCCATCAGGGTTGCCAGGCTCAGTAAAACCAGGGACAGTATGTAAAAATCTGTGTTTTTTTTACATCTGTCCCTGATATGTCTGAACCTGACATGCCTTTGATGTGAAAATCCAGAGATTTTAGCTGCCCCGCCTCTGCACTGCCTCCTGGCATGATGGTGACCATCTGTAAGCCCGGGGACCCCATAGTCTTCTATTGCCCGGGGGCCCCATGAGTTGTCAGTCTGCCCCTGGATCACTGACAGTGAAGAACGGGGAAGCTGTGTTTACACACACCTCTCCCCGTTCTTCAGCTCGATCGCGGGACACCGGCGGGCGAACGGGTCCGCGGGTTCCGCGGGCGCGGAGCTTCGGACCGGGACGCGTGCGCACGCAACCTACGGCTGGCGACGTATATCGGCGTTAGGCGGTCCTTAAGCGGTTAATCGATTGGCCTACGTGATGTAATTCTAGCCCAAATCTTCCAGTTTTTGCCGAATTTTCTGGGAAATGATGACTTTGATCGGAGCGCGCCCCCAGCTTCGGGAGGCGGGCGGAGAGGCTGGTAGAGACGCTCGTTATGTATTTAGAAAAAAAAAAAACAGGATAAAGAGCCGATAATTCCGCCGAGAGTTTTTCTATCTCCGCGGGGCGCGACGCTGACACTAAACTATTGACACCCTGCCCAGGAAAACATGTAAAGATCGCTGGCGCTAATGTTATTTAGCAGTAATATTTCCGTAATAAAAGAAATCAATAAGGCCGAGAAAATAAGCCGTCCCGGATCGGATTTTCTAATTTTAATGGAATACTTATTTACTTCCAGCGGTTTGTTCATTGGATTTTCATTACCCGAGTCTCGCTGTAAGTGGAGCTATCGACGCGCTCCGCTGCTGACATCAGCTTTGTTTGTGTAGACACAAATTACTCAGATTGCGTCCCGGCTCCCGTGTTAAATGACTGGAGCCGGGGCCGCGGGTTTCACATTGGCCGCTGCGGTGTCAGGAATAACACTCACAAGGAGCTATAAATCCCCCCCGATCATTTTCAGGCCTGTGCATTAGACGTTAAAGCAATGTATATTTATGACGGGGGAGGGGGACTTCCATCAAAAGTAGGATTCTGCCACTCCCCTGAGATCTGGAAGTCAGCGATACGGAGAGCGCCGAGCCAAGCTGGACGTATTTTTACTGAGAGAGGGGAGGATGGAGCGACCAATCACTGCGACTCCAATGGCTGAAAGTGGCCAACAGAAGCCAAAGGAGGACCAAACACCCCCCCCCCCCCATGTACATAATATATGTATAGAACCATTTATCCAACGGTTTATAGACCGGATACATCCTAAATATAGAACAATTAATCCAACTGTCCATCCAGAGCCATGGGCGTCCAATCCATAGGGCAAGGGGGGGCAATTGACCCCCCTGGAAAATCTAGAAGGTGTTGAAGAGTCTCGTGGCTGTGGGCTGTCTGAGCAGTCCCGGGCCGGATGTCACACAGACACAGCGAGCAGAGTGAAGCCTCCTCCCCCTCCAGTGTTTATGTGTACACAGGGAACCTGCTGTGCCCATGCCGTGCTGATGGCTGATCTGAGGTACTGAATGGGATGGGGGGGGGTCCGTCTGTGCTGAAGGGGGGGTTTGTGCTGATTGGGAGTCCACCTGTGCATAATGGGGGTCTGTGCAGAATGGGGGGTCTGTGCTGAATGGAGGGGTCTGTGCTGAATGGAGGGGTCTGTGCTGAATGGAGGGGTCTGTGCTGAATGGAGGGGTCTGTGCTGAATGGAGGGGTCTGTGCTGAAGGGGAGTCTGTACATTCTTTAAGCTATATTTAAATGGGCATGGAGTGAAGCTGAATTATCTCAAGAGCTATTTCACACTGCCAGCTGGCTGCGTTATCGGTAAAGCGTCGCTTTACCATCATTTTAGCTGCGCTATTTGGCCGATAGCACAATGCTTTTAACCCCTGCTAGCGTTTGAAGAAAGGGTTAAATGCATATTGCCGCTGCGGAAGCGCCCCCCCCCCCCCCCCCCCCTGAAAAATTTCAGCGGACGCCCATGTCCAGAGCCTCTGGTTTATAGACCGGATACATTCTAAGTATAGAACCATTTATCCAACTGTCCGGCTAGGGGGAGTGTACTATTTAAATCAGGCGCGTCCCCGCGCCGATTTAACTGCGCATGTGCCGCCGGCTAAATTTCCCAGCGTGCATTGCTCCAAATGACATCGCTAGAACGTCATTGGTTTCGGCGTGAGCGTTACTTGCGTCCGGCCGTATTCTGAATCGACTTACGCAAACAACGTAAAAATTCAAAATTCGGCGCAGGAACGACGGCCGTACTTAACATAGGATACGCCTCACATAGCAGGGGTAACTATACGCCGGAAAAAGCCGAACGCAAGCGACGTAAAAAAAAAGCGACAGGCGGGCGTTCGTTTCTGAATTGGCATAAATGCTCATTAGCATATTCGACGCGTAAAAGACACGGAAGCGCCACCTAGCGGCCGGCCTGGAATTGCAGCCTAAGATCCGACAGTGTAAAACAATTACACCTGTCGGATCTTAGGCATATCTATGCGTAACCTGATTCTATGAATCAGCCGCATAGATACGACCAGCCGGCCTTGGAGTTACGACGGCGTATCAGGAGATACGCCGTCGTATCTCCTATCTGGGCCCCTAAGTATATCTAACTGTCCATCCAGAGCCTCTGGTTTATAGACCGGATACATCCTTAACCACTTAAGGACCCCTTCACGCCGATATACGTGGGCAGAAGGGCAGGGCTGGGCACAAGCACATACATGTACGTCGCCTTTAAGAGCCCAGTCGTGGGTCGCGAGCACACCGCTGGTGGCACGCTCACGAACTGGTCCTGTGCTCCATGACCGTGGGAGCCGCCGGTGTCCTGCAATCGGGTCACAGAGCTGAAGAACGGGGAGAGAAAAGTGTAAACAAACCTTTTCTCCGTTCTTCCTAGTGTGACTGCCACTGATCGTCTGTTCCCTGTCATAGGGAACGACGATCAGTGACGTCACACACGCCGAGCCACGCCCCCACACAGTAGTAATCACTCCCTAGAAAGCACTTAACCCTTTCAGCGGCCCCTCCTGGTTAACCCCTTCACTGCCAGTGTCATTTTCACAGTATCAGTGCATTTTTATAGCACTTTTCACTGTATAAATGACAATGGCCCCAAAATAGCGTCAAAAGTGTGCAATGTGTCCGCCATAATGTCTCAGTCACGTTAAAAATCGCTGATCGCCACCATTACTAGTAAAAAAAAAAAAAATATTAATAAAAATGCCATAAAACTATCCCCTAAATTTGTAGAGGCTATGGGCCAGATTCAGAGAGCATTTACTTCGGCGTATCTCCAGATACACCGCCATAATTTCAAATGTGCGCCGTCGCATCTTTGCGCCGATTCACAAAGCGAGATACGTCCAAAAACATGGCTTCAGCCAGCCGACGTAACTTGCCTACGCCGGCGTATCGTGGGCGCATAGTTACGCTGGACGCATTCGGCGTTCCCATTATAAATATGCAAATGACCTAGATACGCCGATTCACGAACGTACTTGTGCCCGGTGTATTAATGTACGCTGTTTACGTAAGGCGTACGACCGGCATAACTTTACCCATCATAAAGCAGGGGTAAGTCATGTTAGGGTATGGACGTCGGAACGACTGTCGAAATGTACGTTGTTTACGTAAGTCGTACGTGAATAGGGCTGTGCGTAAGTTACGTTTACGTCGTAGGCAGTGTTCGACGTATCTTGGGCATTCTAGCCGACGTGATTTTGAGCAAGCGCACTGGGATACGTCCACGGACGGCGCATGCGCCGTTCCTTCGGCCCCTCATTTACATGGGGTCACGGCTCATTGTAATACAACACGCCCACTGCCTTGATAATTTGAATTAGGCGGGCTTACGTCGGCCCATTTACGCTACGCCGCCGTAACTTAGGGCGCAAGTTCTTTCTGAATATGGTACTCGCCTCTCTAAGTTACGGCGGTGTAGCGTATACGAGATGCGCTACGCCCACCGAAAGTTACGCCATTCTTTCTGAATCTGGCCCTATATCTTTTGCGCAAACCAATCAATAAACTTTTATTGCGATTTTATTTTTACCAAAAATATGTAGAAGAATACGTATCGGCCTAATTTGAGGAAAAAAAATAATTTTTTATATATTTTAGGGGGATATTTATTATAGCAAAAAGTGATAAATATAGAATTTTTTTCAAAATCGTCGCTCTATTTTTGTTTATAGCGCAAAAAATAAAAACCGCAGAGGTGATCAAATACCACCGAAAGAAAGCTCTATTTGTGGGGGGGGAAAAGGACGCCAATTTTGTTTGGGAGCCACGTCGCATGACTGCGCAATTGTCAGTTAAAGCGGCACAGTGCCGAATCGCAAAAAAAGGGGCCTGGTCCTTTAGCTACAAAATGGTCCGGGGCTTAAGTGGTTAATATAGAACCATTTATCCAACCGTCCATTCAGAGCCTCTGGTTTATAGACCGGATACATCCTAAATATAGAACCATTTATCCAACTGTCCATCCATTGGTGTCAGTAAGTGCAATTATAACCCCCAACATTGGGGTAGATTCAATAAGCAATTGCGTCTGCGTAACCATAGTAACCATTGCTTACTTGCCCCGGCGTATCGACTGCTCCTGATTCAGGAACCTCGATACGCCGACTGCAGCCTAAGATATGACTGGCATAAGCCTCCTTATGCCGTCATATCGTAGGCTGCATTCTTACGCAGGCCGCTAGGTGGCGTTCCGGTAGTGGTCAGCGTAGAGTATGCAAATTGCATACTAACGCCGATTCACAACCGTACGCGCGCCCTGCGTACGCAGTTTACGTCGTTTGCGTACGTCGGTTTTTGCGTAAGGCTGCCCCTGCTATTAGCAGGGGCAGCCAATGCTACGTATACCCGTCGTTCCCGCGTCGCGAAATTTGAAATTTACGTCGTTTACGTAAGTGAATCGTGAATGACGCTGGACGCCATTCACGTTCACTTTGAAGCAAATGACGTCCTTGCGACGTCATTTACCGCAATGCACGTCGGGAAAGTTTCCCGACGGAGCATGCGCACTACGCTCGGCGCGGGAAAGCGCCTAATTTAAATGATCCACGCCCCCTATGTGATCATTTAAACTTACGCCGGGCAGTTTTCCGGTGCGCACACGCAATTTACGGAGCGCAGCGGCAAAACGGTGCGCTGCGCCTCCGTAATAAATGCGCAAATGTACCTGTTGGTGTTAGTGAGTGCTCCTAATGTCAACGGCAATAATAAAACCCCCAGCATCGGAGTCAGAGAGCACAATAATAGCCTCCAGTGTTGGAGTCAATTTACGCAATAATAACCCCCAACATTGATGTCAGTGGCTACAATAATACCCCCCAGCACTGATAGCAGCCCCTCTCAACTTTTTAAGTGGGAGAACTTGCACAATTGGTGGGGACTAAATACTTTTTTCCCATATAAGGTGTGATTCTCAGGTGTCCATATTCCTTTTCCCGTATAACGTGTGATAGTCTGATGTCCATATACTTTTGGCCAAATATACAGTACTTTAGGAAAAGTTGGTGAAAGAAAAAAAAAAAGTTTAGCTTGCCATCTAGTGGACTGATGGAGAATTGCAATTACAGAAGAAACTGCTGAGGATAATTATTTCTTGCACGGTGAGGCTTCATTTCCATGGACGTTTTACAGCCTTTTTTACAGCTTAAAAAACACCTGTCCATGTTTTTTTTTTTTTTTTTTAGCTCAAAAACGCTGCGGTAGCGTTTTTGTGCGTTTTTTGGCATCTGGCGTTTTTATAGCTCTAATGCTGGAGCTTCCAAAAACGTCCATGGAAATTAAGCCTTATTCTCAATATAGAATCTATTCAGATTTTGCAAAATTTGCCATTTTTTTTTTTCGTTTTTAATTTTTCTTTCATCGGGACATTATGACATTCACCGTCTGTTTACTGAGAGTGCCAGATTTCGGATCAATAGATTTTGCTGAGCCAATATCGGGGTGGGGTTTTTCTTTTATTGGCCATTCGATGCAGACATATGTTGCAGGAGAGAGTTTTTAACGCATTTTTTTTCTGATTTGAAATGTCCGGGCGAAGACGCAAGTTTATTTTAACAAAACAAAAATGCTCAGCACCGTCCAAAACCTGCAGCTAAAGCAGAAGTCCAAACAGATCCTAACTATACTTAAACCTCCCCCCCCCCCAAACTCTGATTCTAAGATCTATACTAACCACCCTGTAAATCAGGGGTGCTCAAACTTTTGAAGAGTGAGGGCCACTTAAGTGATCTGGTAACCGGTCACAGGCCAAAAATAACTGAGTCCTTACTGTCCCGAGCCCCCTATAAGCAGTGGCGTAGCGTGAGGGGTGCGGAGGGGGCCGTGGCCCCGGGCGCGACATTTAGGGGGGCAAAATTTTTTGCGCCAGTGTGTGTCACTACTGGCTGACTCCTGCTAATTTTAATTTCCTGTGTCCCCCGCTCTCCGGCCGCCATGTTCAGTGTCCGGCGCCCTGTGATTGGGCGTATTGGGGTCATGTGCGGCTAGCCTGTCCGCGATCGCTCCTGAGAGCGAGAGAGAGAGAGAGAACATGTATGTAGTGTCAGTATAGAAATACTGTAGGCAGGACAGTATAGTGGTCAGTTTGGTATAGTGGTCAGTGTAGTGTAGTGGTCAGTGTAGTGTACAGTATAGTGGTCAGTGTAGTGTACAGAATTGTATAGTGGTCAGTGTAGTGTGGTGGACAGTATAGTGGACAGTGTAGTATAGTGGTCAGTGTAGTGTACAGTATAGTGGTCAGTGTAGTGTAGTGGTCAGTGTAGTATACAGTATAGTATAGTGGACAGTATAGTGTTCAGTGTAGTGGACAATATAGTATAGTGCTGAGTGTAGTGTAGTGGTCAGTGTCATTCTCAGTGTAGTGTAGTAGTCAGTATAGTATAGTGGTCAGTGTCGTGGACAGTGTAGTGGACAGTATAGTATAGTGGTGAGTGTAGTATAGTGGACAGTATAGTGGTCAGTGTAGTTTAGTGGACAGTATAGTGGTCAGTGTAGTGTATAGTGGACAGTATAGTGGTCAGTGTAGTGTAGTAGTCAGTATAGTATAGTGGTCAGTGTCAGTGTAGTGGATAGTATAGTATAGTGGTCAGTGTCGTGGACAGTAAAGTATAGTGGTCAGTGTAGTATAGTGGTCAGTGTCGTGGACAGTAAAGTATAGTGGTCAGTGTAGTATAGTGGTCAGTGTCATGGACAGTATAGTATAGTGGACAGTATAGTATAGTGGTCAGTGTAGTGTAGTGGTCAGTATAGTGGTCAGTGTAGTGTAGTGGCAAGTGTAGTGTACAGTATAGTGGTCAGTGTAGTATAGTGGTCAGTATAGTATAGTGGTCAGTATAGTATAGTGGTCAGTATAGTATAGTGGTCAGTGTAGTGTAGTGGTCAGTGTAGTGTAGTGGTCAGTGTAGTATAGTGGTCAGTGTAGTGTAGTGGTCAGTGTAGCATAGTGGTCAGTGTAGCATAGTGGTCAGTGTAGCATAGTGGTCAGTGTAGCATAGTGGTCAGTATAGTATAGTGGTCAGTATAGTATAGTGGTCAGTATAGTATAGTGGTCAGTGTAGTGTAGTGTACAGTATAGTGGACAGAATAGTGGTCAGTGTAGTGTAGTGGTCAGTGTAGTATAGTGGACAGTATAGTATAGTGGCTAGTGTAGTGTACAGTATAGTGGACAGAATAGTGGTCAGTGTAGCATAGTGGTCAGTGTAGTATAGTGGTCAGTGTAGTGTAGTTCTCAGTGTAGTGTAGTGGTCAGTGTAGTATAGTGGTGGTCAGTGTAGTGTAGTGGTCAGTGCAGTATAGTGGTCAGTGTCGTTCAGGGGTCAGTGTAGTGTAGTGGTCAGTGTAGTGTAATGGTCAGTGTCAGTATAGTGGTCAGTGTAGTATAGTGGTCAGTGTAGAGTAGTGTAGTGGTCAGTATAGTGTAGTGGTCAGTGTAGTGGTCAGTGTAGTGTAGTGGTCAGTATAGTGTAGTGGTCAGTGTAGTATAGTGGTCAGTGTAGTGTAGTGGTCAGTATAGTGTAGTGGTCAGTGTAGTATAGTGGTCAGTGTAGTATAGTGGTCAGTGTAGTATAGTGGTCAGTGTAGTGTAGTGGTCAGTGTAGTGTAGTGGTCAGTGTAGTGTAGTGGTCAGTGTAGTGTAGTGGTCAGTGCAGTGTAGTGGTCAGTGTAGTGTAGTGGTCAGTGTAGTGGACAGTATAGTATAGTGGTCAGTGTAGTATAGTGGTCAGTGTAGTGTAGTGGTCAGTGTAGTGTAGTGGTCAGTGTAGTGTAGTGGTCAGTGTAGTGGACAGTATAGTATAGTGGTCAGTGTAGTATAGTGGTCAGTGTAGTGTAGTGGTCAGTGTAGTGTAGTGGTCAGTGTAGTATAGTGGTCAGTGTAGTATAGTGGTCAGTGTAGTGTAGTGGTCAGTATAGTGTAGTGGTCAGTGTAGTGTAGTGGTCAGTGTAGTATAGTGGTCAGTGTAGTATAGTGGTCAGTGTAGTATAGTGGTCAGTGTAGTGTAGTGGTCAGTGTAGTGTAGTGGTCAGTGTAGTGTAGTGGTCAGTGTAGTGTAGTGGTCAGTGCAGTGTAGTGGTCAGTGTAGTGTAGTGGTCAGTGTAGTGGACAGTATAGTATAGTGGTCAGTGTAGTATAGTGGTCAGTGTAGTATAGTGGTCAGTGTAGTGTAGTGGTCAGTGCAGTGTAGTGGTCAGTGTAGTATAGTGGTCAGTGTAGTATAGTGGTCAGTGTAGTTCTCAGTGTAGTATAGTGGTCAGTGTAGTATAGTGGTCAGTGTAGTTCTCAGTGTAGTATAGTGGTCAGTGTAGTATAGTGGTCAGTGTAGTTCTCAGTGTAGTATAGTGGTCAGTGTAGTGTAGTGGTCAGTGTAGTGTAGTGGTCAGTGTAGTATAGTGGTCAGTGTAGTGGACAGTATAGTATAGTGGTCAGTGTAGTGTAGTGGTCAGTGTAGTATAGTGGTCAGTGTAGTGTAGTGGTCAGTGTAGTGTACAGTATAGTGGTCAGTGTAGTATAGTGGTCAGTGTAGTGTAGTGGTCAGTGCAGTGTAGTGGTCAGTGTAGTGTAGTGGTCAGTGTAGTGTACAGTATAGTGGTCAGTGTAGTATAGTGGTCAGTGTAGTGTAGTGGTCAGTGCAGTGTAGTGGTCAGTGTAGTGTAGTGGTCAGTGTAGTGGACAGTATAGTATAGTTGTCAGTGTAGTATAGTGGTCAGTGTAGTTCTCAGTGTAGTATAGTGGTCAGTGTAGTATAGTGGTCAGTGTAGTTCTCAGTGTAGTGTAGTGGTCAGTGTAGTGTACAGTATAGTGGTCAGTGTAGTATAGTGGTCAGTGTAGTGTAGTGGTCAGTGTAGTGTAGTGGTCAGTGTAGTGTAGTGGTCAGTATAGGAATCAGGTCCCAGGCGGAGTGATACCGAATACACTTTGCCATGGGCAGGAGCCGGCACTATAGGGGAAGCATCGGCTTATGCGGCTGCTGCTCCCTCTGCAGCTGCTTGCTTCCTCCAGCGCAGGGCTCCATGCACTCTGATGCTCTGGGATGGCAGGTCAGAAACCCCTCGATCTGGGCTTGCCAACCCTACCATCCTAGAGCGTGGGGGTCACGGGTCACTGAGCACCCCTGCTGTAAAGGAAAGATGTGTATACTTACCTATTCTGAAGGTCCATTCACATGATCTCCCCAGAAGCTGGCTTCAGGAGAGATAGCCGACAGCGGCTGCAAATGCCTGGGAGATGACGTCACCCATAGACTTACTATGGGGCATCCGTTGTCCGCTGTCCATCCTCTACACTGAAGCGGGTGCTTGGACTCAATCACACACTTTTGCTCCCACTTAAGGGCATAGATACCCGAGCAACCCGTGGGTATCTACACCACTTCCGACACCAACTCCCCCCCCCCCTTGCTGTCTTCTGGGAGACACACAGGTCCCAGAACACAGCAGGGACCAGTGGCGTCGCGCATGCGCAGTAGAGAACCAGGAAACCTCCTGATTCCCTTACTGAAGATGGCAGCGGCAGCACCCCGAGAGCCGAGCGATAGATTGGCTACGAGTGTCGATATCGCGGGCGCCCTGGACAGGTAAGTGTCCTTAGTTTAAAAGTCAGCAGTTGCTGTATTTGTAGGCGCTGACTTTGAAAAAAGAAATACAAAATTTGGCGGCGCTCCGCTTTAATTATCTCATGTTAATTTATGTTTCTGGTTACAGTTTGTATTGTCAGGATAATATGATCAGGAGGGGGGGAACCTCCTGCTCAAGTGTATATAAGACCGTATTCTTGTTCTAATAAACAGTTCTATTTCTGGTGTACTCTGAGCGGTGTTGCCTGGTTCTTGGGGTTTCTATAGCCGGATCCATCGGTCTCGTGTCCCAGAGCTTAGGAAGAGATGTCCTGGCGGAAGCACTCAAGCGGAATGTGGGACGTTCCATCACAAGGCTGTCCAAAGCTTTGCTGGCCAATGTCCAGTTACCTGGAGGCAGTTGCTTGGTTTAAGACTGATCCTAAGGGCCAGATTCAGGTACATATGCGGCGGCGTAACACATCGCATTTACGTTACGCCGCCGCAAGTTTTACGGGCAAGTGCTTGATTCACAAAGCACTTGCCTGTAAAGTTGCGGCGGCGTAGCGTAAATCCCTCCGGCGCAAGCCCGCCTAATTCAAATGATCCGGGTAGGGGGCGTGGATCATTTAAATTAGGCGCGTTCCCGCGCCGAACCTACTGCGCATGCTCCGTTTTGAAATTTCCCGCCGTGCTTTGCGCGAAATGACGTCGCACCGACGTCATTTTTTTGAACGTAGATGTGAGTTACGTCCTTTCCTATTCACGGACGACTTACGCAAAAAAAATAAAATTCAAAATTCGACGCGGGAACAACGGCCATACTTTAACATGGCAAGTCTATCTATAGGCCGCAAAATAGCAGCTTTAACTATACGCCGGAAAAAGCCGACTAGAGACGACGTAAGAGAATGGGACGGCCGCGCGTATGTTCGTGGATCGTCGGAAATACCTAATTTGCATACCCGACGCGGAAAACAACGCAAACTCCACCCAGCGGACACCGAAGTATTGCATCTAAGATCCGAAGGCGTATGAAGATGTACGCCTGTCGGATCTAACCCAGATGCCGTCGTATCTTGTTTTGAGGATTCAAAACAAAGATACGACGCGGGTAATTTGAAAGTACGCCGGCGTACTCTCACTGTGGATCTGGCCCTGTGTGTCTACAATTAAGAAATCAAGTTTTTTTTTTAACGCTTACTTGTAGATTGTGTCTTTTTTTTAATTACCGTATATACTCGAGTATAAGCCGAGTTTTTCAGAACATTTTTTTGTGCTGAAAATGCCCCCCTCGGGCTTATACTCGAGTCACCTTTTTGCACTTGATCTCCCAGAATTTGGGGACCCGGTACTGGCCGACCGTAGGTCCCCTGGACCCCGAACTTGGCCCACATGTAGCCCCACTCTTCCTCTACATGTGTGCAAAGTTTGTTGTCCGAGGGACCTACGGCCAGGGAGCACCGATTTTTCAAAGCCGGGCACCCCTTCCATAGACTCCCATGATAAATGGTAATTTCTCTGGTAACTTTGGGGACCCGGTACCGGCCGGCCGTAGGTCTCCTGGACCTGCACCTTGGCACACATGTAGCCGCACTCTTCATCTACAAGTGTGCAAAGTTTGCTATCTGGGGGACCTACAGCCGGGGAGCGCCGATTTTTCAAAACCGGCACTCCTTCTATATACTCCCATGTTAAACTTAAGTCTAGTCATGGACACAATGGGGTAGATTCAGGTATGGGCGCGCACTGCTACGGCGGCGCAGTGTACCGTTTTTACGCTACGCCTCCGTAAATTACTGTAGCTACGCTTCATTCACGAAGCATTTGCTCCGTAATTTGCGGCGGCGTTTCGTAAAAGGGGCCGGCGTAAGCGCGCGTAATTTAAATGATCCCGTAGTGGCCGTGGATCATTTAAATTAGGCGCACTGCGCATGCTCCGTCGGGAAAATTTCCCGACGTGCATTGCGGTAAATGACGTCGCAAGGACGTCATTTGCTTCGACGTGAACGTAAATGGCGTCCAGCGCCATTCACGATCCACTTACGCAAACAACGTAAATTTCGAAAATCGCAACGCGGGATCGACGTCTATACTTACCATTGGCTGTGCCTCCTAATAGCAGGAGCAGCCTTACGACGAAAGCGACGAACGCAAACGGCGTAAAACACGACCGCCGGGCGCGCGTACGTTTGTGAATCGGCGTGAGTATGCAATTTGCATACTCTACGCTGACAACTACCGGAACGCCACCTAGCGGCCAGCGTCAGAATGCAGCCTAAGATACGACGGCATAAGAGCCTTATGCCAGTCATATCTTAGGCTGCAGTCGGCGTATCGAGGTTCCTGAATACAGAAAGTCGATACGCCGGCCCTACTTAGCAATTACGCTGCGTATCTATGGATACGCAGGCGTAATTGCTTCCTGAATCTACCCCAATGAGACAAAGTGAGGCATGGGCACAGTGAGGCATGCAGATGGACACCCTAGGCTTATACTCGAGTCAATACATTTTCCCATTTTTTTGCGGTAAAATTAGGGGCCTCGGCTTAAATTCGGGTCGGCTTATACTCGAGTATATATTTATTTACTTTCAATGTGTGTGACAACTTTAAGTGCTGATATCACATCCAAGATGGCGGTACCTGGGGCAGCAGTCTCAGGGCTTTTGGATGTCTACACGTGGAAGGCTTTTACAGGTAAAGCTCATGCAGAAAATACATTAAATGGACATATAATATTACAGGGTAATGATTGTTGTACCCAATGGTCTGGCGACTGGGTCCCCCTTAACCACTTAAGGACCGGACCAATATGCTGCTAAATGACCCAAGGGGTTTTTACAATTCGGCACTGCGTCGCTTTAACAGACAATTGCGCGGTCGTGCGACGTGGCTCCCAAACAAAATTGGCGTCCTTTTTTCCCCACAAATAGAGCTTTCTTTTGGTGGCATTTGATCACCTCTGCGGTTTTTATTTTTTGCGCTATAAACAAAAATAGAGCGACAATTTTGAAAAAAATGATATATTTTTTACTTTTTGCTATAATAAATATCCCCCAAAAACATATATATTTTTTTTTCCTCAGTTTAGGCCGATACGTATTCTTCTACCTATTTTTGGTAAAAAAAAAAAAAATCGCAATAAGCGTTTATCGATTGGTTTGCGCAAAATTTATAGCGTTTACAAAATAGGGGATAGTTTTATTATTATTATTTTTTTTTACTACTTATGGTGGCAATCAGCGATTTTGTCCATGACTGCGACATTATGGCGGACACTTCGGACAATTTTGACACATTTTTGGGAGCATTGTCATTTTCACAGCAAAAAATGCATTTAAATTGCATTCTTTATTGTGAAAATGACAGTTGCAGTTTGGGAGTTAACCACAGGGGGCGCTGTAGGATTTAGTGTACACTTAGTGTGTGTTTACAACTGTAGGGGGGTGTGGCTGTAGGTGTGACGTCATCGATCGAGTCTCCCTATAAAAGGGATCACCCGATCGATGACACCGCCACAGTGAAGCTCCGTTCTTCAGCTCCGGGGAGTGATCGCGAGGGGGCGGCTAGAAACGAATAGCCGCGCCCTCGTCCCGGATCGCTCCTGAAGCCACGGGAACCGCCGCATGTATCGGGGGGGGGGGGTCCTGATCGGACCCCCGACCCACGTCTAGGCAGGGACGTACAGGTACGCCAATGTGCCTGTCCGTGACATTCTGCCGACAGATATGTACATGCGGCGGTCCGCAAGTGGTTAAAGGCATGCTATGACATCGAGCGAGTCCAATTCAACATGCATGCCTTAAGTGCTGCCTTAAAGGGGTTGTAAAGGTTTGTTTTTTATTTTCTAAATAGGTTCCTTTAAGCTCGTGCATTGTTGGTTCACTTACCCTTTCCTTCCATTTCCCTTCTAAATGTTTTTTTTCTTTTGTCTGAATCTCTCACTTCCTCCTCAGTAAACTTGCCACTAGGGTTGTCCCGGTACCGATACTAGTATCGGGACAGATACCGAGCATTTGCGTGAGTACTTGTACTCTCACAAATGCTTCCGACGCCTTCGACCGATACCTGCGAGCGGAGTCAGCGGGTAGAGCGGCGGGCGGCGCGTTGAGCTGGCAGGGAGTGCAGCGTTCAGGGCGACCGAAGCCGTCACATTTGGTCGCGGAAGTGTAGCTCTGTGTTGGACGTCAGAGACACCCATCTTGGTACACCCTGCACTCGGCCACAGTATGGCAGCAGCGGACGTCTTGTTACACCTCACCCATATAGTTTGGGCTGGGTGTAACAAGATGGCCGCTGCTGCTTTTATGCAGCCAAGTACCAGGATGGGCGTTGCAGGCAGCCTTCCCTAATGGCATTTTAGTGCCTGCTAGGGTTGTCCCGATACTAGTATCGGTACCAATTCCGAGTATTTGCGGGAGTACTTGTACTTCCGCAAATACCACCGATACCTAAATAGAATACTCCCCCCCCCCCCGCCCAGGCATCCCCGCTGCTGCCGCCGCTTGGGTAATACGTGCAGGGAACATTACAGCTTTCATTTGAATAGCTGTAGTGTTTCCCGCTGCGCCGCGTATAGACACTCCCCCTTGCTCGGGTGAACTGTCCAATCCTGAGCAAGGGGGAGTGTCTATACGCAGCGCAAAAGACTACAGCTATTCAAATGAAAGCTGTAATGTTCCCCGCCCATATTAACCAAGCGGCGTGGCACGGCAGCATGTAGGTAAGGGGGACATGGCTGCATATATGGGGGGGACATGGCTGCATATATGGGGGGGGACATGGCTGCATATGGGGGGGGGACATGGCTGCATATGGGGGGGGGGGGACATGGCTGCATATGGGGGGGGGGACATGGCTGCATATGGGAGGACATGGCTGCATATATGGGGGGGACATGGCTGCATATATGGGGGGGACATGGCTGCATATATGGGGGGGACATGGCTGCATATATGGGGGGGACATGGCTGCATATATGGGGGGGACATGGCTGCATATATGGGGGGGACATGGCTGCATATATGGGGGGGACATGGCTGCATATGGGGGGGGGACATGGCTGCATATGGGGGGGGGACATGGCTGCATATGGGGGGGGACATGGCTGCATATGGGGGGACATGGCTGCATATGTGGGGCGACATGGCTGCATATGTGGGGCGACATGGCTGCATATGTGGGGGGGGGGACGACACATTTAAAAAAAAGTATCGGTATTCGGTATCGGCGAGTACTTGAAAAAAAGTATCGGTACTTGTACTCGGTCCTAAAAAAGTGGTATCGGGACAACCATAGTGCCTGCCCATCAGTGCCCATAAATGTCACCTATCAGCAGGGGCAGACTGACAACTCATGGGGCCCCCGGGCAATAGGAGATCGTGGGGCCCCCGGGCAATAGGAGATCGTGGGGCCCCCGGGCAATAGGAGATTATGGGGCCACACAGTACATTATATATATATATATATATATATATATATATATATATATATATATATACACACACACACACACACACAGTATACATACACAGACACACAATACACATACAGAAACACAGTACACACAAAGTATACACATACATATTATTTTAGGGACAGATGTAAAAAACAAAACAAAAACACAGATTTTTACATACTGTCCCTGGTTTTACTGAGGCTGATGGGGCCCCCTAGTGGCATTGGGCACTCGGGCAGTGCCCGAGTGCCCAAATGGTCAGTCCGCCCCTGCCTATCAGTGCCCCCCAGCCTTCAGTGCCACCTGCCAGTGCCCCCCAGCCATCAGTGCCAGCCAGCAGTGCCATCTGTCAGTGCCAGTCAGCCATCTATCAGTGCTGCATATCAGTGCCACCTAATCTGTATTGTGCTTTTGAGAAACTGTCACATGACCTTTAAAAAAAAAGTATCCATAATCGGTATCGGCAAATACTTGGGAAAAAAAGTATCAGTACCTGTACTCGGTCTTAAAAAAGTGGTATCGGGACAACCTTACTTGCCACCATCATCCGAGCCGTGGTTAGTCAGCCAAAACAGCTTACTGAGGAGGAACAGGAAGTGGGAAATTCAGACAAAGAAAACCAAGAAATATTTTTTTTTTTTAGAAGGGAAACGGAAGGAAAAGGTAAGTGAACCAACAATGCACTAGCTTAAAGGAACCCATTTAGAAAACAAAAAACTAACCTTTACAACCCCCCTTTAACTACTTGCCGACCAGCCACCGTCATTTTACAATGACATAAAAATATCCCCTATTGTGTAAACGCTATAACTTTCGCGCAAACCAATCAACAAACGCTTATTGCGATTTTTTTTACGAAAAATAGGTAGAAGAATACGTATCGGCCTAAACTGAGGAAAACATTATTTTTTATATATTTTTGGGGGATATTTATTATAGCAAAAAGTAAAAAATACTGTTTTTTTTTCAAAATTGACGCTCTATTTTTGTTTATAGCGCAAAAAAATAAAAATCACAGAGGTGATCAAATACCACCAAAAGAAAGCTCTATTTGTGGGGAAAAAAGGACGCCAATTTTGTTTGGGAGCCACGTCGCACGACTGCGCAATTGTCAGTTAAATTGACGACGAATCGCAAAAAGTGCTCTGGTCTTTGACCAATATGGTCCGGGGGTTAAGCTTGAGGGATCAGAGCCAATTTCCTTCTATAAATAGAAACGCATTCTTTAAAACTTTAGACTTTTTTTTATTAAAAAATATTCATGTTTAAAAACAAAAATCAACATAATTATTCTAAATTGTCAGATAGAGGATATTTCTATTGCTTTCTCATGATCCCTGTCAAAAGACGCACCGGAGCCAACGTCAGTGGGCGGGGCCGGCTGAGACCAACGACCAATCACAACCGCAGCATAATTAGCCAATACTTTCAGAATGATAATCATTTTAGACCCTGGAGGATGGCGATGTATTTAACCCCCGGCGCTGACGGAGATATCACATTTCCTGCTTTGCTTTTTTAGCGGGGGCGGAGCTGGGAACTCATATACTGGACATAGACAGGGCGCAACTCAGCCGGCCTCCTCCCGAAACATTCGGTATTCTTCAAAGGGCTAGAAATATTTCCAGGTGGGACAGAGATTCTCAAAATGCCTCAAGACGCTTGTATGTATGTAAGAAACCACAAACCTTCTGTCGCGGACCATACAAGTTGCAATCTCTTCTTGCAACCCCTGATTTTTCTTTATGTCTGGAAGATATTTTTTGGACAATGAGAGACCCAGTCACCCCTTGCCTTACAAACTCGCCTTCGCCACACTCCCCACTGCACAATACCCCGAGTACAGAGGAACACATGACCTCGTCCTTCGAGGCAGTGCTCAGGTCTAGTGGTCACTCAACCGAAACACTGTGACATGACCAAAAGGGGTGTGGTCATGGAGCAGACAATTGGGTGGGAATGCTGTGCCATGACAAGGGGATGAGATCATTGAGCATGTGACCTCCTCCTATAATGCAGTGCTTAGGCCCAATAGTCAATCAATTAGTTGGAATGCTGTGCTATGACCAAGGGGGTAATGTCATTGAACATGTGACCTCCTCCCATAATGCAGCTCTCGGGCCCGATGGTCAGTCAACTGTTTGGTATGCTGTGCCATGATGACCAAGGGGGTAATGTCATGGAACATGTGACCTCCTCCTATGATGCAGTGCTCGGGTCCAATGGTCAGTCAACTGGTTAGAAAGTTGTCCCATGACCAAGAGGATGATGTCATAGAACATGTGACCTCACCTTCTCAATACTCCAAGGATGGAGGAGGATATGACCCCAGCCTTTAAGGCAGTGTTTGGGTCTAGTGGCCCGTCATCAGCCTAAACATTGCCACATGACCAAGGGGGTGATTATATGAAGCATGTGACCTCTTCCGCTCAGTCAATTGGGGGGAAATGCTGTGCCGTGACCAAGGGGATGATGTCATTGAGTATGTGACCTCCTCCCATAATGCAGCGCTCAGGCCCGAAGGTCAGTCAACTGGTTGGTATGCTGTACCATGACCAAGGGTATGATGTCATGGAACATGAGACCCCCTCCTATAAAGCAGTGCTTAGGCCCAATGTTCAGTCAACTGGTTGGTATGCTGTCCCATGACCAAGGGTATGATGTCATGGAACATGAGACCCCCCTTCTATAAGGCAGGGCTTAGGCCCAATGTTCAGTCAACTGGTTGGTATGCTGTGCCATGACCAAGGGGGTAATGTCATGGAACATGTGATCTCCTCCTATGATGCAGTGCTCAGGTCCAACGGTCAGTCAATCGGGTGGGAATATTGTGTCGTGACCAAAGGGATGATGCCATTGAACATGTGACCTCCTCCCATAATGCAGCTTTTGGGCTCGATGGTCAGTCAACTGTTTGGTATGCTGTGCCATGACCAAGGGGGTAATGTCATGGAACATGTGACCTCCTCCTATGATGCAGTGCTCGGGTCCAATGGTCTGTCAACTGGTTAGAAAGTTGTCCCATGACCAAGAGGATGATGTCATGGAACATGAGACCCCCTTCTATAAAGCAGTGCTTAGGCCCAATGTTCAGTCAACTGGTTGGTATGCTGTGCCATGACCAAGGGGATGATGTCATGGAACATGTGGCCTCCCCTTCACAGCACTTTCAACGCACAATACCCCGATAATGGAGGAGGATAGAACCTCATCCTTCAAGGCAGTGCTTGCGTCTTGTGGCCAGTTGCTCAGTTGAAACATTGCCACGTGACCAAGTGTGTGTGATGTCATGAAGCATGTGACCTGCCATGATGCAATGCTCGGGTCCAATGGTCACTCAATGGGTGGGAATGCTGTGCCATGACCAAGGGGGTGATGTTGTGGAACAATGTTGCCCACACAATTTTAAAAAGAGAACCAGTCACCCCTTGACTGATTTATACTTGCTTTGCAGTACTCCCCAGAGTATGGAGGAGGATAGGACCTAATCTTTTGAGGGCACATGACCAAGAAGTCGATGCCATTGAGCATGTGATGACCTCCTATGATGCAGTGCTCGGGTACAATGGTCAGTCAACTGGTGGGAATGCTATGCCATGACCAAGGGGACGATCTCATGGAACATGTGACCTCACCGTCCCAGCACTCCCATCGCACAATACCCGGAGAATGGATGCACATATGACCTAGAGCTGCACGATTAATCGCGATCTCGATTCTCCCCGCCCGCGATTCTTCTGTTTCATGGCCGGTTCCACGTAACCAGCGTGGAACGCAAATGGCGCCGATATCGGAACCGACCTCAGCAGCCTGCGCCGCTGGATGGATGCCTGGGCTTCTCTTGCAGATCTGTACAACTGTAGGGTGTATCCATGCGCCGCCCAGTGGTTGCCGGCGGGACTGCTCCCGATGTATTAATCTTTCTCACAGTTCTGTACAACTGTGTGTATCCTTGCGCCACCCAATGGTTGCTGGCGGTACTGCTTCTGATGTATAAAAAAAAAAAAAAAGAGCAGTGATATGTCTATAATGTTAAAGACCATATAACTCCTATGAAAAAAAGCAGAATCAAAAGTTTGATTCTGCTTTTTTCATAGGAGTTATATGGTCATTAACATTATAGGCCTGGATTCAAGAAGCAATTGCGCCTGTGTAACCATAGTTACACAGCGCAATTGCTTACTTTCCCCGGCGTAACGAATGCTCCCGATTCAGGAACCTCGTTACGCCGACTGCAGCCTAAGATATGCGCAGCATAAGGCTCTTATGCCCGCATATCTTAGGCTGCATTCTTGCGATGGCCGCTAGGTGGCGTTCCCGTTGTGCTCAGCATATAGTATGCAAATTGCATACTAACACCGATTCACAACGTTGCGCGAGCCCTGCGTACGCAATTTACGTTGTTTCCGTACGGCGGTTTTTGCGTAAGGCTGCCCCTGCTATTAGCAGGGGCAGCCAATGTTACGTATACCCGTCGTTCCTGCGTCGCGAAATTTGAAATTTACGTAGTGTGCGTAAGTGAATCGTGAATGGAGCTGGACGCCATTCACGTTCACTTTGAAGCAAATGACGTCCTTGCGACGTCATTTGCCGCAATGCACGTCGGGAAAGTTTCCCGACGGAGCATGCGCTCTACGATCGGCGCGGGAACGCGCCTAATTTAAATGATTCCCGCCCCCTACGGGATCATTTAAATTGCGCGCGCTTGCGCCGGGCATTTTGCCGGCGCGCCCACGCAATTTACGGAGCTGCTGCTCCGTGAATCAAGGGCAGCGCAGCAAATTTGCGGGGGCGCAGGGCAAAAACGTTGCCCTGCGCCTTCGTAAAAAATGCGCAATTCTACCTGAATCCAGCTCATAGACATATTACTGGTCTGTTTTTTATATTTTCAGATAAAATCACAGGTTTATTTATTTATTTGGGGGGGGGGGGGGGGGTTTCTGGCATTCAGTTCTTGAGAATCGTGATCTTTAGTCTAAGCAAAAGAATCGCGATTCTCATTTTGACCAGAATCGTGCAGCTCTAATATGACCTCATCCTTGGAGGCAGTAAGTACTTGGGTCTTGTGGCCAGTCACTCAGTCGGAAAAGCCTCACATGACAAAGGGGGGTAATGATGGTGAACCTTGACACCCCAGATGTTCTGGAACTACATTTCCCATGATGCTCATGCACTCTGCAGTGTAGTGAAGCATCATGGGAAATGTAGTTCCAAAGCATATGGGGTGTCAAGGTTCACCATCACTGCCCTAGGACATGAAGCTACAACCGAATTTCCTAACAGAAGTTACGTCACACTACAAACGTCTAGATTTAATTGTGTATTAATCTGTACAATGTGGTTGCATAGTGTGTGGCCAGCTGACCCGTTAAGGCTGCAGGTGAAGGAATTTCACCACATACTACGGCCCCTATGGGAGGTGAGCTCAGAAAATGGCTTTGTGACCAGACCCCCCCCTGTAATGTGTTCTCATTCCAGTGTGCGGCCTGAATTCTCCCCTCCCCCGGGGGGGGGGGGGGCAGCCATATTGTTTCTATAGAAGGCACCCGATTCTTCCCGTTTGGTTTTAACAAAAGACGCATCTCCGTAGGACCTGGCCCTGCAGCCATGATAGCTTGTGTGATGAAAAATATCTTCTAGCAGATTAAAGAAAACTAGATGGAGGTCCGCCGGTTATCCGCCAGAGTGGGCGGGGCCCGTTGACAGAGGGGGGAGAGGATGATGATTGGACGGGCTGGGTCAGAAGAACCCCACCTCGGACAGGTAGGTGTTGGTCTCCAGTAGCAGCGCCTTGTAGTAAACCCGGACGGTGTAGTAGAAGGTGAGGAAGTCCTGGGTGCTGAAGAAGGTGTCCGCCAGAGCGAATCCCAACGTGGAGGGGATGAACCCCCGGCCGTACTCCACCATCCACGTCCCGGCGCTCCACTGGACGGCTGTGGCATCCCCCGCCTCGTGTATGATGGTATCTCCTGCAGAGCGAGAAAAGATGGGGGGGGGGGGGGTGAGTGGCGTACATTCATCATCAACAGCAATAAGAGGCCGACCTTTTGTAAGCTTGATTGGCTACAGTGCATGCGGCAAGTAGTCACAGAGCTTCACTTTTTCCACATTTTGTTATTCTAAAATAGATTAAATTATTTTCTTCAAAATTCTACAAACACTACCCCATAATGACAAAATTGAAAGAACCGCATTTGAAATCTTTGCAACTTTATTTAAAAAATAAATAAATAAAAACCCTAAAAAAAAAAATTGCATGTACCGTACATACAGCGCCTTGCAAAAGTATTCACCCCCCTTGGTATTTTTCATGTTTTTTTGCCTCACAACCTGGAATGAACATGGATGGTTTGAGGCGTCTTATGTCCTCTTGCAAGCCACAATGACATGTAGAGTCACGGATGTCATCCCTTATCTGTATTAGAGGTAGACCGATATGGGTTTTTCTCTGGCCGATGCCGATTTTGTGGCCGATATTTTAGGCAGATTTAAAAAAAAAAAAATAAGAAAACAAACACACAACCTCACCCACTCCACTCCTTTGTGCTTACTCCTGTCACTCTTGCACACACTTGATGTCCTCAGTACAGATGGCACACCAAGCCGAATGTAACTGTGTGAAAGACGCGAGGGCGACAGAGAAAGAGACGACGCGAGGGCGACCGAGGGGAAAAAGACGCGAGGGCGACCGAGGGGAAAAAGACGCGAGGGCGACCGAGGGGAAAAAGACGCGAGGGCGACCGAGGGGAAAAAGACGCGAGGGCGACCGAGGGGAAAAAGACGCGAGGGCGACCGAGGGGAAAAAGACGCGAGGGCGACCGAGGGGAAAAAGACGCGAGGGCGACAGAGGGGAAAAAGACGCGAGGGCGACAGAGGGGAAAAAGACGCGAGGGCGACAGAGGGGAAAAAGACGCGAGGGCGACAGAGGGGAAAAAGACGCGAGGGCGACAGAGGGGAAAAAGACGCAAGGGAGAAAGAGGAGAGGGAGAAAGAGAAGGGGGGTTAACCGCCCACCCCCCTTCTCTGTCGCCCTCGCGTCCTTTTTCTCTCTCCGTCTCCCTCGCGCCCTTTTTTTCTCTCCGTCTCCCTCGCGCCCTTTTTTTCTCTCCGTCTCCCTCGCGCCCTTTTTTTTTCTCTCTGTCGCCCTCGCGTCTTTTTTTCTCTGTCGCCCTCGCGTCTTTTTTTCTCTGCAATTAAATTACAGAGGCCACCCTACACATAGCGGCCCACCCAGATACCATGCCATTGGCTGGTGTAATATAGCTGCTGGGTCCCGCCCACCCCTGACATCGAGCCGACAGCTCCTCTCTCTCTCTCTCCTCTCAGCGCAGCACTTGATGCTGCCAGAGCCGCTGAGTGTGGAGAAGGGAGGAGGAAAATATCGGCCTAATTTTGATAATAATCGGCCCGATATATCGGTTTACCTCTAATCTGTATTATATGCAAATGCAGGGGAGCCATGATGACAGCCCCAAGGGGACATGTCCATGAGCACCCCCTCGTCCCCCTGGGATTCTGCAGGGCACTCCCCCTCTTCTCCCTGGGATTCCATGAGCGCCTCCTTTTCACCCCGAGATTCCAGGCACCCCCCCCCCTCTGGGATTCTATGCGCACCCCCCACAGTTGTGTGTTAAACCCCCCCCCCCACAGAAGGACCCCCCTCTTACCGGGATAAAATATTTCACTTTTTGTCGTTCCTTCTTTCCACTGCCGGAACGTTCCAGACAAGACGGTGTCCGTGATCTCCGCCCAATAACGACCTGCAAGGGAAGCCACAGAGATAAAGTGTATGGAACCCCCAATAAAATGATTTGCACCCTCTGAGGTCTGTCCCCCCCCCCCCCCTTCACGGACCAGAGCAATCTTTACTGCCATATACCCGCTTTATTACTTGAAGTATAACTGAAGGCAAAGTCTTTCCTTTGGTCCTGGATACAGTAGAGGCGGATAAGAACCCCTGGCAGTTTTTATTGCTCTCTGTGTCCCAATTTCCCCCTCTCTACTTGTCCCGTTTCCCCATCAAAAGTGAAAGAAAATCCCACATTCTGGGTGGTCTTCAGAACAGGAATAGGAGGGGGAAAATCTTCCAATGGGAGACACAAGTTCTGGTGACAGCCGGGGAGATTCCCTCACTTTAGAGAGATTTACACTGACTGTTTGCTATGGGGACAGGAAGTGAAGGGAAATCTCCCCAATGGGACACAGAAAACACAAAAACAAACAGCCAGGCAAAATGAAAATTATAAAAAAAAAAAATCAAAGTTTGCCTTTAGTTCTACTTTAACCTCTTGCTGACCAAGTCATGTACATCAGGTGGTAAGGAAAGGGTGCACACAACGCATGCGCAGCAGGCCGAGGTTGTGTGCTGACAGAAGACGGACCAAACAGTCACAGCAAAACAGGCTCCTGATCATGTGACCACCGAGAGAGCCATGGGGCTTCACAGACCACTTAATGACCAGGACATTTTTTTGCGGTACGGCACTGCGCTATTTTAACTGACAATTGCGCTGTCGTGGGATGTTGTACCCAAATAAAATTGATTTCCTTTTTTCCCCCCACAAATGGAGCTTTTTTTTGGTGGTATTTGATCACCTCTGCGGTTTTATAAAAAAAAAAAAAAAAAAATGTACATTATATATAAAATGTATTGGATATGTTTTATGGCAGGAAGTAAATATAAAAAAGATTTTTTTGTAATAAAAAAAAATAAAATATATATATATTTTTTATTACAAAAAAAAATCTTTTTTATATTTACTTCCTGCCATAAAACATATCCAATAAAAGCCTGCCTTGCAGACGCACGTTTTTTTTCCGCGTTTGCGTTTAGAAGTGGTTTAAAAAAATAAATAATAATATTTAAGTTATTTTTTATATTAACCACTTCCATACCAGGTGCTTCCTGCTAAAGGCAAATTTTCAGCGCTGTCGCAATTTGAATAACATGCTACACTGTACCCAAACAATTTTTTTATCATTTTTTTCCCACAAATAGAGCTTTCTTTTGTTGGTATTTGATCACCTCTGTGAATTTTATTTTTTGTGCAACAACTAAAAAAAAGACCGAAATAAAAAAAAAAATAAAAAAAAAAAGTTTATTTTTTTCTGTTAATTATTTTTGTAAATAAGTAAATTTTCTTCTTCAATTACAGGCACTGATAAGGTGGCACCAATGAGGTGGAACTGATAAGGCGGCACTGATGGGCAATGAGGGGTGGCACTGATGGACACATTGCTGGGCATCACTTTTTTAAATGTTTCCTATGTTGTGCCCATGTTGTCAGTCAGTGCCCATTGGCATCTATTGCAAATATTTTTTTAACATGTGGATGGCCATGTGGTACATACCTGGCCATCCACGTTGCCCCCTTCCCTGGTGGTCCAGTGTGGGCATCCACAGGGGGGGGGGGGGCTATGCTGATAAACAATCAGCGTATACCGCCCTGTCAGGAGAGCCGCCGATCGGCTCTTCTCTACTCGCATCTGTCAGACGCAAGTGAGGAAGAGCGATCAACGGTTCTTCCTGTTTACATCGTGATCAGCCGTGATTGGACACGGCTGATCACGTGGTAAAGAGTCTCCGCTAGAGGCTCTTTACCAAGATCGGAGATGCCCCCCACACGGGAGCGCGCCAGTACAGAACCACTTCCCGGACGTCAATTGTCTATTTAAAAAATGTTATAGCCAAAAACACCTGTAAACGAAATGCGGGTTACCGCGCTTGGCGCTTGAAATGCCTCTAAATTCAACGTCTGAACAAATTTTTTGCTTTCTAAAAAAAAAAAAAAAAAGCTTCTCAACTCAACTGCCCAGTACTCCCTCTGTACATGGACTGATAAGATAACATCAACAAAACGCCCAACTGCTCCTAAACGTCTGTTTACCAGCAGCAGCCTTATACAGCGATCAGTGCTAAAAATATGCACCGTCACTGTACTAATGACACTGGCAGGGAAGGGGTTAAAATCAGGGGCGACCAAAGGGTTAAATGTGTCCCTAGGTGGGTGCCTACTGGGTGGGGCATAGACCTACTGAGGGGGTGGGACACAGAGCTCCGTGTTCTCCATCTTCTCCGAAGTCAGAACGGTAATCTGTCTTGTTTACATAGGCAGATCGCCGTTCTGCCTCTCCCGGGAATGATCGCTGGTGGCCGCCGGACCCGTCGATTGGACAGAGGGGGGGGGGAGCCAATCAGCGCGCAATCGTGGCTCCGGCGGCGCGCACGCTCCCCCTAGTAGCTATTGCATGAAATGACGCACAGGTACGTGATTTCGCGATCTAGAGCCGACCTGCCGCAGTACACGTACGTTAGGCAAGCGGTAAATAAAAAAATAAAACAACAACAAGCCCTATAGTGTCCCCATGTCACACCAGTGCAGTCAACAGAAGTAGAAAAAAAAATTCTGTATGGAACACACCTAACACATGCGGAAAATGAAAGAAAGAAGAAGGAAGAAGGAGAAAGAGAGGAAGAAGAAGGAGAAAGAGAAAGAAAGAGAGAAAGAGAGGAAGAAGAAGGAGAAAGAGAAAGAAAGAGAGAAAGAGAGGAAGAAGAAGGAGAAAGAGAAAGAAAGAGAGAAAGAGAGGAAGAAGGAGAAAGAGAAAGAAAGAGAGAAAGAGAGGAAGAAGGAGAAAGAGAAAGAAAGAGAGAAAGAGAAAAAGGAAGAAGGAGAAAGAGAAAGAAAGAGAGAAAGAGAAAGAAAGAGAGAAAGAGAAAGAAAGAGAGAAAGAGAAAGAAAGAGAGAAAGAGAAAGAAAGAGAGAAAGAGAAAGAAAGAGAGAAAGAGAAAGAAAGAGAGAAAGAGAGAAAGAGAGAAAGAGAGAAAGAGAGAAAGAAAGAAAGAAAGAAAGAAAGGAGAGGGAAGGAGAAGAAGAAAGAAGGAGAAGAAGAAAGAAGGAGAAGAAAGAAGAAGGAGAAGGAAGGAGAAGGAAGAAGAAGGAGAAGAAGAAGGAAGAAAGAAGGAGAGGGAAGAAGGAAGGAAGGAAGGAAGGAAGGAAGGAAGGAAGGAAGGAAGGAAGGAAGGAAGAAAGAAAGAAAGAAAGAAAGAAAGAAAGAAAGAAAGAAAGAAAGAAAGAAAGAAAGAAAGAAAGAAAAGAACTCATGTAAATGTGACTGCACAGAGATTGTGAACTGTCCCTCAAAGCATCGCAAAGTTGTCTATCCACCAGGCCCTGTACTGCGGACAGAGGGGCGGGCGCTGCAGGCAAAGCGGCGTACCCGTATGTCACCGCTTACTTCCCTGTGTGCCCAGCGGGAGCCTGTCCGCAAGTCCCAGCCAATGATTCAAGGCCAGGACCTGCTGCCTGTGTCCAATCACAGCCCAGAGCTCTGTGCTGTATAACAACACAGAGCTCTGTACTGGAGGGAGCGATCTGTCAGTTACCAGTGAAGGCAAAACAGAAGCAGATTAAGCTTCACCTTTCACCATACAGAAAAGTCTGACCCCCCTCCCCCGATGTGATAACCTTTGTATACATGTATTGATCTTCCCGAAACACTCTGAGAGGATCCCTCCCCCGCACACTCTGATAACGCACTCTCACAGGCCCCGCCCCCTCCTCATCTGGTGCGATATCCTAATCTCTCCTGGAAGTGTGGAGTCAGCAGGGAGCCCGGCCATGAACTCTCCGTACAAAGAGCGAAAGTGCGAGGACGCCGCCGCACACTGCGAGCGCAAGGTGCAGGAAGGTCCGGGGGAGGGGGGGCATGTCAGAGGCTTTCCCAGATCAATAATCAACAACATGTGCGGAATGAAGGAAGGAGAGAGGGCAAGGGGGAAAGTCTTTATTGCTGCCGACATATTAAAGGGAAACTCTGGAAGGAGAAAAAAAAAAGGGGGGGGGGGGGGGGGGAATGCCGACATTAATCGCTCAGACATCGACTTAAGAGCAACACTTTGCTGTGCCGCCAGCAACCCCTGAACCCTTGTGTCTCTAGAGACTCTGACCCCAGAGCACTCCTGTGACCCCAGAGTACCCAGTGTCATCCCATGACTCCTATGATGCCAGTGTCTCCAGAGGACCCAGTGTCATCCCATGACTCCTATGATGCCAGTGTCTCCAGAGGACCCAGTGTCATCCCATGACTCCTATGATGCCAGTGTCTCCAGAGGACCCAGTGTCACCCCATGACTCCTATGATGCCAGTGTCTCCAGAGGACCCAGTGTCATCCCATGACTCCTATGATGCCAGTGTCTCCAGAGCACCCAGTGTCATCCCATGACTCCTATGATGCCAGTGTCTCCAGAGGACCCAGTGTCACCCCATGACTCCTATGATGCCAGTGTCTCCAGAGCACCCAGTGTCATCCCATGACTCCTATGATGCCAGTGTCTCCAGAGGACCCAGTGTCATCCCATGACTCCTATGATGCCAGTGTCTCCAGAGGACCCAGTGTCACCCCATGACTCCTATGATGCCAGTGTCTCCAGAGCACCCAGTGTCATCCCATGACTCCTATGATGCCAGTGTCTCCAGAGGACCCAGTGTCACCCCATGACTCCTATGATGCCAGTGTCTCCAGAGCACCCAGTGTCATCCCATGACTCCAGTGCTCATGTGCCATCCAATGACCCCTGTGCACAGTGCCGATCCTGACCTCCCTGGGGCCCTAAGCAAAATAACATGTTATATTAAAGTTGATAAGCGGGGGGGGGGGGGGGGGTTGGGGGTGTTCTTCTATCGGAACTGACATCTTACATTAAAGTGAGAAGCGGGGGGTGCCGACTTCTTACCTCTTCCCATGCAGCCAGCGAGTTGAGAAGCGGGGTGAGGGGCCAAAAATGACTTTTTACCAGGCGGGCCTCTAGTAATTTCGGGGGCCCCCTGCAGCTTTGCGGGGCCCTAAGCGGCTTGCATAGTGAGCCTATAGGGTGGATCGGCCCTGCCTGTGACCCGTGTGCCTCCAAAGCACCGTGTCCGGGTTTGACAAATTTGCTTGGAATCCAGGAGACAGCTAAAAAAGTTAGGAGCCAAAAAACACACCCTTTCCCCCCGAGCTCACGCGCAGAAGCGAATGCATACGTGAGCAGCGCCCGCATATGTAAACGGTATTCAAACCACACAAGTGAGGTATCGCCGCCATCGTTAGAGCGAGAGCAATAATTCTAGCCCTAGACCTCCTCTAACTCAAAACATGCAACCTGTAGAATTTTTTTAACGTCGCCTATTCCACGAGCGGACGCAATTTTGAAGCGTGACGTGTCGGGTATCAATTTACTCGGCGTAACATTATCTTTCACAATATAAAAATAAAAATTGGGCCAACTTTACTGTTGTCTTATTTTTTTATTAAAAAAAAAGTATATTTTTTTCCTAAAAAAAAAAGTGCGCTTGCAAGACCGCTGCGCAAATACAGTGTGACAGAAAGTATTGCAACGACCGCCATTTTATTCTTTAGGGTGTTGGAATAAAAAATATATATAATGTTTGGGGTTTCTAATTAGAGGGAAGGAGATGGCAGTGAAAAAACACATTAGAACTGCTGTTTTTTGCTACTTGTAATGCAACGTAACCTGTAATGCCAACGGCCACCACAAGATTCCTTCTGTGAAGGCCGCAAAGCCGCGGCCTCAATTACCGGCGGGCGCGGGCCTGCCGCGATCGCGACGGTAATTGAGGCCAAGGCTTTCTGCAGCCCCAAGCTTCCCCAGGCGCCAGGTCGCAATTGCGACCTGGCGCCCGGATTTTGTCGAGGCCTGCGCTGTGTATTATTCCATGAACCCTGTTGTCCCACATGGGCCCGATTCCCCCCCCCCCCCATCTATTGGTTTACAGGTAACAAATTCCTGCATTAGCTACAATTTGTATATAAGGTGACAGACAATGGAGGAGGAAGCAGTGCTGGATCAGTAATGTGTATATAAGGTGATGTAGGAAGCACAGGCCCCCCCCCCCCCCCCTGTAATCACTGACCTGAGTGCCCGCTGGTGTCCATGGCGGTGCCGAAGAGCAGCACATACTCGGTGAGGGAGGCATGTAGGAGGCACATGGAGCCCATCCACCCTCCGGCGTTCACAAACACCCACTGCATGTCCTCATCCGGTAAGATGTGACCCGGGTGCTTCTTCCTCAACTCAATGATGATCTTGGAGAAGGCGACTTCATAGTCCAGACCTGGGGGGGGGGGGGGGGGAGAGAGAGAAGGGGGTCAGAGCGGGGGTGGGGAGTCCCTCCAGCGCCCTCTGCCATGCCAACCACCCCATCGCTGCAAACCACGCCCCCCCCCCTCACTACAGTCTACCCCAACACCCCTCTTCTCCTTCCAGGAGGTCCCTTCCTCCTCTGCCAACTACCCAGGACCTTCTCTCCCAACCACTGTGTGACCTTCTCCTCCAACTGCCATGGGGGCCCTCATCTTCCAGAACCACCACCAATGGGGCCATCTCCTCCTAACCCAGGACTACCCAGAGACCCTCATCTTCCAACAACCACCCAGGAGCCATCTCTTCCTAACCCAGGACTACCGAGGGGCCCTAACCTCTAA
The DNA here is from genome assembly GCF_905171775.1 of Rana temporaria. NCBI lineage: Eukaryota > Metazoa > Chordata > Amphibia > Anura > Ranidae > Rana > Rana temporaria. The sequence continues at coordinate 674,061,252 of NC_053489.1, read as the reverse complement.
CAACCACCTAGGGGACCTTTTCCTGTTCCAAAAATTCCCTCAGAGACCCTCTCCTCCTCAACCAACCCCCCAGGGGCCACCTTCCAACCACCAAGGGACCCTCTCCTCCTCCACCAACCACCCAGGGGCCACCTTCCAACCACCAAGGGACCCTCTCCTCCTCCACCAACCACCCCGGGGTCACCTTCCAACCACCAAGGGACCCTCTCCTCCTCCACCAACCACCCCGGGGTCACCTTCCAACCACCAAGGGACCCTCTCCTCCTCCACCAACCACCCCGGGGTCACCTTCCAACCACCAAGGGACCCTCTCCTCCTCCACCAACCACCCCGGGGTCACCTTCCAACCACCAAGGGACCCTCTCCTCCTCCACCAACCACCCCGGGGTCACCTTCCAACCACCAAGGGACCCTCTCCTCCTCCACCAACCACCTAGGGAACCTCTCCTTTTCTGCCAACCACCTAGGGACCCTCTCCTCTGCCAACCTCCCAGGGGCTCTCTCCTTCTCTGCCAACCACCTAAAAGCTCTCTCCTCCTCTGCCAACCACTCAGGGGCCCCCTTCCAACCACCTAGAAGCTCTATCCTTCTCTGCCAACCACTTAGGGGCCCCCTTCCAACCACCTAGGGTCGCTCTTCTGCTCTGCCAACCACCCAGGGGCCCTATACTCTGCAACCCCACAGGGGACCCCTCCCCCTCTGCCAACCAACTAGGGGCCCCCTTCCGACCTCCTTGGGGCCCTCTTCTCTCCCAACCACCCAGGGGTCCCCATCCAACCTCCTAGGGGCCCTCTCCTCTGCCAACCACCCAGGGGTCACCTTCCAACCACTCAGGGGCCGCCTCCTCCTCCACCAACCACCCAGGGGCCCTCTCCTTCTATGCCAACCACCCAGGGGCCCTCTCCTATGCCAATCACCCAGGGGCCCTCTGCAGCCCCCAGGGGTCCCTACCTCTGCCAACCAACTAGGGACGCCCTTACAACCACTCAGGGGTCCTCGCCTCTGCCAACCACCCAGGGGCCCCCTTCCAACCACCCAGAGGCCCCTCTCCTCTGCCAACCACCCAGGGGCCCTCTCCTCCTCAGGGACCCCCTTCCAACCACCCAGGGGCCCTCTGCAGCCCCCAGGGGTCCCTAACTCTGCCAACCAACTAGGGACCCCCTTCCAACCACTCAGGGGTCCTCACCTCCTCTGCCAACCACCTAGGGGCCCTCTCCTCTGCTAACCACTCAGGGACCCCCTTCCAACCACCCAGAAGCCCTCTACTCTGCCAGCCACCCAGGGGCCCTATAGTCTGCAACTACACAGGGGACCCCCTCCTCCTCTGCCAACCAACTAAGGGCCCCCTTCCAACCTCCTAGGGCCCTCTTGTTTGCCAACCACCCATGGGCCCCCCTCCTCTTATGCCAACCACCCATGGCCCCCCCTTTCCTCCTATGCCAGCCACCCAGGGGCCCTCTGAAACCCCCAGGGGTCCCTACCTCTGCCAACCAACTAGGGAGCCCCCCTCTCCTCAGCAGACACCCCCAAATACGTGACCCGCTGGGGAGGGCGTGGTTACCGGCATGTTCCCGGGCCAGGGCGGAGATCTCCTCCCGGGAGAAGGTGTACGGTTTACTCATCAGCCATTGGTGGACCAGAGTCAGCAGGACCCCGACCACCGCCACCAGCATGGCGATCCTCGCCGCCCGGGACCCGCAACATCCGTACATGGCGGGGAGAGTGAGCGGACACACCGGAGACAGACCCGCTTCCTACTGCCGCAGAGACACGCCCACCACCCCGCTCCTCCAATAGGAGGACATCGGACGGTCCGACGACTGAGAAGAGGCGGGGCTGACTGTCATTGCACAACAGCGACACCCGGCGGCCGCAGCGGTGGAACTGCAGCGCACTGCTCACACGATCACATCCTAGGCTCGTAAAGCGATCTTCTACCCCGCTGGGGAGATTTACCTTCACTTCCTGTCCTGGAGACGAAACCGGAAGTGAAATATCTTCCAAAGTCAGACACTTATTGGAGGATTCCCATTCCAAATGTTTTTATTTTGCTATCACTTTCAAGTGCTGATGACATTAGTCAGCAAGTTAAATAGAGGGGTGAATCTGCCCAGCGGGGACATGCAGTAGATAGCAATACAAGCCTTTCCCCCTCTCCATCCAATACAAAACCTATAATAGTATCCAGGCCCGAACTGGGACAAGAAAATAGGCCTGGGCACTAAGGAGACGAGGGGAGGCATCCTAATGGGGGGCGAGGGGGGCCGGGAAAGAGCACAGGGGAGGGCTGGAGAATGGGGGGGGCTGGAGGGCACAAGGGGGTGGTTCAGAGATCACTAGGGGGATGGAGAGAGCAGGGGGGGGGGGGTCTGAGAGCACTGGGGGCAGGAGAGCACTGGGGGCAGGAGAGCACTGGGGGGGGGGGGGGGGCTGGACTGAATAACACTAGGGGGCAGGAGAGCACTGGGGGCAGGAGAGCACTGGGGGGGGGGGGCTGGACTGAATAACACTAGGGGGCAGGAGAGCACTGGAGCAATCGTAAAAGCACTGGGGGGCTGGAGAGTATGAGGGGGGTTTGGAGAGCACAGGGGGGAGCCTGAAAGTGTGGGGGGGAGGCTCACCGGGGAGCCTGGACTAAGGGGGTGCTCTCTGGGGACCCTGATGTAAGGGGGGAGGCTCTCTGGGGACCCTGATGTAGGAGGAAGGCTCTTTGGGGACCCTGATGTAAGGGGGGGGCTTTGGGGACCCTGATGTAAGGGGGGCTTTGGGGACCCTGATGTAAGGGGGGGTTCTCTGGGGACCATGATGTAAGGGGGGGTTCTCTGGGGACCCTGATGTAAGGGAGGCTCTCTGGGCACTCTGATGTAAGGAGGGGGGGCTCTCTGGGGACTCTGATGTAAGGGGGGGGGGCTCTCTGGGGACTCTGATGTAAAGGAAGGGCTCTCCGGGGACACTGATGTAAGGGGGTGGGCTCTCTGGGGATCCTGAATTAAGGGGAGGTTCTCTGGGGACCCTGATGTAAGGGGGGCTCTCTGGGGACCCTGATGTAAGGGGGAGGCTCTCTGGGGACCCTGATGTAAGAGGAGGCTCTCTGGGGACCCTGATGTAAGGGGGGGCTCTCTGGGGACCCTGAAGGAGGGGCTCTCTGGGGACCCTGATGTAAGGGGGGCTCTGTGGGGACCCTGATGTAAGGGAGGCTCTCTGGGGATCCTGAATTAAGGGGAGGTTCTCTGGGGACCCTGATGTAAGGGGGGAGGCTCTCTGGGGACCCTGATGTAAGGGGGGGGGGGTTCTCTGGGGACCCTGATGTAAGGGGGAGGCTCTCTAGGGACCCTGATGTAAGAGGAGGCTCTCTGGGGACCCTGATGTAAGAGGGGCTCTCTGGGGACCCTGATGTAAGGGGGGCTCTCTGGGGACCCTGATGTAAGGGGGGCTCTCTGGGGACCCTGATGTAAGGGGGGGTTCTCTGGGGACCCTGATGTAAGGAGGGGGCTCTCTGGGGACCATGATGTAAGGGGGGGTTCTCTGGGGACCCTGATGTAAGGAGGGGCTCTCTGGGGACCATGATGTAAGGGAGAGGCTCTCTGGGGACCCTGATGTAAGGGGAGGGGGGTTCTCTGGGGACCCTGATGTAAGGAGGAGGCTCTCTGGGGACCCTGATGTAAGGGGGAGGCTCTCTGGGGACCCTGATGTAAGGGGGAGGCTCTCTGGGGACCCTGATGTAAGAGGGGCTCTCTGGGGACCCTGATGTAAGGGGGAGGCTCTCTGGGGACCCTGATGTAAGAGGGGCTCTCTGGGGACCCTGATGTAAGGGGAGGCTTTCTGGGGACCCTGATGTAAGGGGAGGCTCTCTGGGGACCCTGATGTAAGGGGGAGGCTCTATGGGGACCCTGATGTAAGGGGGGGCTCTCTGGGGAGGCTCTCTGGGGACCCTGATGTAAGGGGGTGCTCTCTGGGGACTCTGATGTAAAGGGAGGCTTTCTGGGGACCCTGATGTAAGGGGGGGGGTTCTCTGGGGACCCTGATGTAAGGGGAGGCTCTCTGGTGACCCTGATGTAAGGGGAGGCTCTCTGGGGACACTGATGTAAGAGGAGGCTCTCTGGAGACACTGATGTAAGGGGGAGGCTCTCTGGGGAGGCTCTCTGGGGACCCTGATGTAAGGGGGTGCTCTCTGGGGACTCTGATGTAAAGGGAGGCTTTCTGGGGACCCTGATGTAAGGGGGGGCTCTCTGGGGACACTGATGTAAGAGGAGGCTCTCTGGGGACACTGATGTAAGGGGAGGCTCTCTGGAGACACTGATGTAAGATGAGGCTCTCTGGGGACTCTGATGTAAGGGGAGGCTCTCTGGGGACCCTGATGTAAGGGGAGGCTCTCTGGGGGCCCTGATGTAAGGGGGGCTCTTTGGGGCACCTGATGTAGGGGGGGCTCTCTGGGGACCCCGGTAAGGGCTTTTTAAAGCATTGCCTATGGATATTAAAATTTACGTAATTTGGCGCTGTTGCGCGATTGTGCACAATTTTAAAATGTGACATGTTAGGTATCTATTTACTCGGCGTAACATCATCTTTTATACTGTGCCAGAAAAGAACGGGCCAGATTCTCAAAGGACTTACGACGGCGTATCTCCACGTACGCCGTCGTAAGTCCGAATCCGAGCCGTCGTATCTATGCGCCTGATTCTTAGAATCAGTTACGCATAGATTTGGCCAAGATACGAGCGGCGTAAGTCTCCTACGCCGTCGTATCTTGGGTGCATATTTACGCTGGCCGCAAGGGGCGCTTCCGTAGATTTACGTGTCGAATATGTCACTTAGGTAGATACGCCGATTCACGAACGTACTTGCGCCCGCTACTTCGTTTACATTAGGCTTATGTCCGGCGTAAAGTTACCCCTGCTATATGAGGCGCAGCCAATGCAAGGTATGGACGTCGGCAAGCGTATCTTTTTACGTTGTTTACGTAAGTCGTACGTGAATGGGGCTGTGCGTAGGTTACGTTCACGTCACAGGCATTTGGCCTGGCGTATCTTAGGGCATAAATTCGACGTGATACTGAGCAATGCGCGCGCATGCGCCGTACGATTGGCGCGTCATTTACGCGGGGTCACGGCTCATTTTAATAAAACACGCCCACCTCTTCCACATTTGAATTACGCGGGCTTACGCCGGCCGATTTGCGCTACGCCGCCGCAACTTACGGAGCAAGTGCTTTGTGAATACTGCACTTGCTTGTCTAAGTTGCGGCGGTGTAGCGTAAATAGGTTACACTACGCCCGCACAAAGATACGCTCTCCTTCGTGAATCTGGCCCAATCTGTCTGGAATTGGGTGTAGTAAAATACTATGGGCCAGATTCACGTAGAAGAGCGTATCTTTAGTTGGGCGTAGCGTATTCTATTTACGCTACGCCGCCGCAACTTAGACAGGCAAGGTATCTGCACTCCCTCCCACCTGAAAGGTGTCAAATGTGACATCGGAGGGGGGAGGGTTCCGATGAGCTAAAGTTACACTTTAGGGTGGAGCTCCGCTTTAAGGACGCGGCGGCGGCTGCCTGCTCCTTAAAGGAACACTAAAGGCAAACTTAAAAAAAATAAAAATAACAAACATGTTATACTTACCTCCACTGTGCAGTTCGTTTTGCACAGAGTGGCCCTGATCCACGTCTTCTGGGGTCCCTCGGCGGCTGTCTCTGCTCCTCCTCGCAAAATCTTTCCACCTTCATGCGAGCGAGCGAGCAATGTGGAAAGCTTTTGTGAGCGCGCTCCCGTGATACAGCAGCGGGGCTTAGCCGCCGACTGAATCACTCGACCCCGCCCCCCGGCGCGCCGCGTCATCCGCTGTGATTGACAGCAGCGCCAGCCAATGGCTGCGCTTCTATCAATCCGTTCAGCCTAGCCAATCAACGGCCATGCTGGGAACCGAAGAGGATCACGTGGACGCACGCGGGACTTTCAAGGGGTCAAGTAAGTAAAACGGGGGTTCGGGGTGGGGGGGTACCGTCAGATGTTTTTTCACCTTAATGCATAGGATGCATTAAGGTGAAAAAACTTTTACCTTTACAACCCCTTTAACTACTTGCCGACCAGCCGCCGGCGGCAGGTTGGCTCCCCTGCGCGAGAGCCCGTAGCTATACGTCGGCTCTCGAAGCGGTCACTAGGGGCGTGTGCAGTACCGAAACAAAAAATCGCTGATCGCCGCCATTACAAGTAAAAAAAAATATTAATAAAAATGCCATAAAACGATCCCCTATTTTGTAAACGCTATAACTTTTGCGCAAACCAATCAATAAACGTTTATTGCGATTTTTTTTAACGAAAAATATGAAGAAGAATACGTATCGGCCTAAACTGAGGAAAAACATTGGCCCAGATTCTCATACATTAGCGCTGCTCCTGGGCAGCGCAATGTATGAGCTCTACGTTACACTGCCGCAGGTCTACAGGTTTAAATCCTGATTCTCAGAACACTTACCTGTAAACTTGCGGCGGTGTAGCGTTAGATTGCTCGGCGCAAGCCCGCCCAATTCAAATGGGGCGGGCACCATTTAAATTAGGCGCGCTCCCGCGCCGAGCGTACTGCGCATGCTCCGTCGGGTAAATTACCCGACGTGCATTGCGCTAAATGACGTCGCCCCGACGTCATTTGCCTAGATGTATACGTAAATGGCGTCCAGCGCCATTCACGGACGTCTTACGCAAACGACGTAATTTTTATTCAATTCGACACGGGAACGACGGCCATAGTTAACATTGGTTGCGCCTGCTAATTAGCAGGGGCAACCTTACGCGACGGGTACGCTACGCAAACGACGTTAATTCGCTGCGACGACCTCGCGTATGTTCGGGAATCGCCGTACTTACCTCATTTGCATAGACGACGGGGAAAAGCGACGATGCGACACCTAGCGGCGGGAAAAAAAATTACTTTTAAGATCTGACAGCGTAACAGCCTTACGCTTGTCAGATCTAATGGGTATCTATGCGAAACTGATTCTGAGAATCAGTCGCATAGATACCCGGGGCCAGATGAGGTGTTACGACGGCGCTAATGGTGTTGCGCCGTCGTAACGCCTTTGAGAATCTGGCCCATTGTTTTTATATATTTTTGGGGGATATTTATTAAAGCAAAAAGTAAAAAATATTGCTTTTTTTTAAAAAATTTTCGCTCTATTTTTGTTTATAGCGCAAAAACTAAAAACCGCAGAGGTGATCAAATACCACCAAAAGAAAGCTCTATTTGTGGGGAAAAAAGGACGCCAATTTTGTTTGGGAGCCACGTCGCACGACCGCACAATTGTCAGTTAAAGCGACGCAGTGCCGAATCGCAAAAAGTGCTCTGGTCTTTGACCAGCAATAGGGTACGGGGGTTAAGTGGTTAACAACCAGCTATTCACAGCTTGTTATGCATGTAAAGAGCAGGGATCGCTGTCATGTCAGTGGTAGCCCATCCCCCACGCAGTTAGAATCACTCCCTAGGATACACTTAACCCCTTGGTCGCCCCCCTAGTGTTTAACCCCTTCCCTGCCAGTGTCATTTACACAGTAAACAGTGCATTTTTCTAGCACTGCTCGCTGTATAAATGACAATGGTCCCAAAATAGCATCAAAAGTGTCCGTAGTGTCTGCCATAATGTCGCAGTCACGATAAAAATCGCAGATCGCCGCGATTACTAATAAAAAACAAATGATAAAAAAATGCCATAATTCTATCCCCTATTTTTGTAGACGCTATAACTTTTGCGCAAACCGATCAATATACGCTTATTGCGATCAGGGTCACAGGCGCATGGGTGCAGAAATATTTCTGGCGCCCCCCCACATGGGCGTGGTCATTTTACTAACTCCTCCCCTTTACTAATGTTTCTATGGCAATGACTCAACCACAGAGATGCTCCCCCACAAAGTCTTCATTACCCTGGGATCCTTACATGATCTCTTATCAATAAACAAAATACAGGAAGAGAAGCAGAGTACTTTATTGGGAGCTGGAGGGGGGGCCTCTCTGATGGACACAGAGAGGGCATTTGTTAGAGAGTCTGTTAGAAAGACCCCCAGACATACTACAGACATGATACAGGAGATGGTCAGAGACTGCAGACATGATACAGGAGATGATCAGAGACTGCAGACATGATACAGAAGGCGGTTAGAGACTGCAGACATGCGACAGGAGATGATCAGAGACTGCAGACATGCTACAGGAGATGATCAGAGACTGCAGACATGATATAGGAGATGGTCAGAGACTGCAGACATGATACAGGAGATGATCAGAGACTGCAGACATGATACAGAAGGCGGTTAGAGACTGCAGACATGCGACAGGAGATGATCAGAGACTGCAGACATGCTACAGGAGATGATCAGAGACTGCAGACATGATATAGGAGATGGTCAGAGACTGCAGACATAGTAAAGGAGATGGTCAGAGACTGCAGACATGATACAGGAGATGATCAGAGACTGCAGACATACTACAGGAGATGATCAGAGACTGCAGACATGCGACAGGAGATGATCAGAGACTGCAGACATGCTACAGGAGATGATCAGAGACTGCAGACATGATATAGGAGATGGTCAGAGACTGCAGACATAGTAAAGGAGATGGTCAGAGACTGCAGACATGATATAGGAGATGGTCAGAGACTGCAGACATGATACAGGAGATGGTCAGAGACTGCAGACATGATATAGGAGATGATTAGAGACTGCAGACATAGTACAGGAGACAGTCAGAGACTGCAGACATGATACAGGAGATGATTAGAGACTGCAGACATAGTACAGGAGACAGTCAGAGACTGCAGACATAGTACAGGAGACAGTCAGAGACTGCAGACATAGTACAGGAGATGGTCAGAGACTGCAGACATAGTACAGGAGATGGTCAGAGACTGCAGACATGATATAGGAGATGGTCAGAGACTGCAGACATAGTACAGGAGATGGTCAGAGACTGCAGAAAATAGTACAGAAGATGGTCCATTTTGTTTGGGAGCCACGTCGCACGACCGCGCAATTGTCAGTTAAAGTGACGCAGTGCCGAATCGCAAAAAGTGGCGCCGGTCATTGGGCAGCCAAATCCTCCGGGGCGGAAGTGGTTAATGGATTAGTTTACCTTGGAATCCTCCCAGTTGGGACACAAACAGCAATCAGATAACCAGACAGAGGGTCTAACTCTTCCCTACTCCATGTAAAAGTACAAAGAACAGATTTGACATCTCCGGGGATACCTGTGCAGACTTTATTAGTGAGTTGCGTTTTCCTCATACTCTGCAAGAAGAGATCAGCAGAGAGAGAGAAAAATGCAAATAAACACATTGGGCTAGATTCAGCAACAACATACGGCGGCGTATCTCCAGATACGCCGCCGTAATTTCAAATCTGCGCCGTCGTATCTTTACGCCGATTCTCAAAGGCAGATACGTTTAAAAAATAGGCTTCCTCCGCCGACGTAACTTGAATACGCCGGCATATAATTGTGTTGCAATTTTACGCTAGCCACTAGGTGGCGCTTCCGCCGTTTTCGGCGTAGAATATGCAAATGACCTAGATACGCCGATTCACAAATTGACTTACGCCCGGCGCTATTTTTTTACGTCGTTTGCGTAAGGCTTTCCCGGCGTAAGGTTGATAATGCTTCTATGAGGCGCACACAATGTTAAGTATGGACGCCGCTCCCGCATCAAATTTTGAATTTTTTTACGTCGTTTGCGTAAGTCGTTCGCGAATAGGGCCGGACGTAATTTACGTTCACGCCGAAACCAATACGTCCTTGCGGCGTACTTTGGAGCAATGCACACTGGGATATTCCATGGACAGCGCATGCGTTCGTAAAAAAACGTCAATCACGTCGGGTCACCAAGAATTTACATAAAACACACCCCCCACATCCTCATTTGAATTACGCGTGCTTACGCCGGCCCTACGCCGCCGTAACCTAGAAGGCAAGTGCTTTGTGAATACAGCACTTGCCTCTCTAACTTACGGCGGCGTAGCGTAAATACGATACGCTGCGCCGCCGTAACTATGCGTGCCCCTAGCTGAATCTAGCCCATTGTATCATTTCGCATTTCCTCCCAGCTTCCATAGCGCTGCCTTGCGGGTAACAAACAGTTAACACTCTCTGCTCCCAGGCAAAGTGATATCTGTCACGTGACTTCCTGATCACATGACTGTCTGATCACATGACCCCCCTTCACTACTTCCACGCCTGGATGTTAGGTGACAGTGTATGAGAGTCATGGAGCCGCACATCACCTTCCAGCCCAACGGTACAGTATATATTCTGTATACTACATTATAAATGTATACACACAGTATATCCCATAAGTAAGTACACCCCTCACATTTCTGTAAATATTTCCTTCTATCTTTTCACGTGACAACACTGAAGAAATGACACTTTGTATCTACAATGTTGTGTAGTGAGTGTACAGCTTGTATAACAGTGTAAATTTGCTGCCCCCTCAAAATAACTCAACGCACAGCCATTAACCGCTTAAGGACCTCCTTCTGCACATATACGTCGGCAGAATGGCACGGCTGGGCACAAGCCCGTACAGGTACGTCCTCTTTAACCACTTAACGCCCGCCACGCGCCTATTTACGTCCACAGAATGGCACGTACAGGCAGATGGGCGTACATGTACGTCCTTGCCTTCTAGCGGGTGGGGGGTCCGATCGGGACCCCCTCCGCTGCGTGCGGCGGGCGGCTTACCTCGCGGAGCGATCCGGGACGACGGCGCGGCTATTCGTTTATAGCCGCTCCGTCGCGATCGCTCCCCGGAGCTGAAGAACGGGGAGAGCCGTATGTAAACACGGCTTCCCCGTGCTTCACTGTGGCGGCTGCATCGATCGAGTGATCCCTTTTATAGGGAGACTCGATCGATGACGTCAGTCCTACAGCCCCGCCCCCCTACAGTTGTAAACACACACTAGGTGAACCCTAACTCCTACAGCGCCCCCTTGTGGTTAACTCCCAAACGGCAATTGTCATTTTCACAGTAATCAGTGGATTTTTAATGCATCTTTTGCTGTGAAAATGACAATGGTCCCAAAAATGTGTCGAAATTGTCCGAAGTGTCCGCCATAATGTCGCAGTCACAAAAAAAATCGCTGATCACCGCCATTACTAGTAAAAAAATAAATAAATAATAAAAATGCAATAAAACTATCCCCTTATTTTGTAAACGCTATAAATTTTGCGCAAACCAACCGATAAACGCTTATTGCGATTTTTTTTTCTTTACCAATAATATTTGAAGAATACGTATTGGCCTAAACTGAGGATTTTTTTATATATATATATTTTTGGGGGATATTTATTATAGCAAAAAGTAAAAAATATTGCATTTATTTTCAAAATTGTCGCTCTATTTTTGTTTATAGCGCAAAAAATAAAAACCGCAGAGGTGATCAAATACCACCAAAAGAAAGCTCTATTTGTGGGGAAAAAAGGACGCCAATTTTGTTTGGGAGCCACGTCGCACGACCGCCCAATTGTCAGTTAAAGCGACGCAGTGCCGAATCGCAAAAACTGTCCGGGTCCTTTACCTGCCTAAAGGTCCGGGTCTTAAGTGGTTAATGTCTAAACTGCTGGCAATAAAAGTCAGTACACCCCCTAAGGGAAAATCTCCAAATTGGGCCCAATTAGCCATTTCCCCTCCCCGGTGTCTTGTGACTCGTTAGTGTTACAAGGTCTCAGGTGTGAATGGGGGGCAGGTGTGTTAAATTTGGTGTTATCGCTCTCACTCTCTCATACTGGTCACTGGAAGTACAACATGGCCCCTCATGGCAAAGAACTCTCTGAGGATCTGAAAAAAATAATTGTTGCTCCACATAAAGATGGCCTAGGCTATAAGAAGATTGCCAAGACCCTAAAACTGAGCTGCAGCATGGGGGGCCAAGACCATCCAGCGGTATAACAGGACGGGTTCCCCTCAGAACAGGCCTCACCATGGTCCACCAAAGAAGTTGAGGTCACGTGCTCAGCGTCATATCCAGAAGTTGTCTTTGGGAAATAGACGTATGAGTGCTACCAGCATTGCTGCAGAGGGTGAAGGGGTGGGGGAGGGGTCAGCCTGTCAGTGCTCAGACCATACGCAGCACACTGCATCAAATTGGTCTGCATGGGTGTCGTCCCAGAAGGGAGCCTCTTCTAAAGATGATGCACAAGAAAGACCGCAAACAGTTTGCTGAGGACAAGCAGACTAAGGACATGGATTACTGGAACCGTGTCCTGTGGTCTAATGAGACCAAGATAAAGGTATTTGGTGTCAGATGGTGTCAGGCGTGTGTGGCGGCAACCAGGTGAGGAGAACAAAGACAAGTGTGTCTTCTCTACAGTCAGGCATGGTGGTGGGAGTGTCATGGTCTGGGGCTGCCGGTGTTCTGTCGAGAAGTGCCCGGGTGGAACTGCGCATGTGTGGGAGTGACGTCATCGCCGCTCCAGCCAATCACAGCGCCGACAGATACGCCGAGGCAAGATGACATCTCGCTCGGCGTGGACCAGGTAAGTTCCCCTAACCTCGTTCCAAGGTAAGTATTTCATAATGAGCTAGTATGCGGTGCATAGTGAGTACACTATGTTCATGGCCTTTGCTATGAGTGTGCTTCAGTGTTCGCCCTGCGCAGGGCGCCGTCACGTTTACTTGTCACCTTTATCTCATATAGATAGGAATGGAGGCCATTGCCTGATTTAAAGTCTCTGAACCCTTTTATTTAGGCTAATTTTAAAGCCTAGCTCTGGGATTACCTGCCGCCCCGTCACCCTGAAGATCCTCTCTGCATCTATGTAAGTGTCTTACACCGTCGTATCTTAGGCTGCAATTCCAGGCCGGCCGCTAGGTGGCGCTTCCGTATCTTTACGCGAGGAATATGCAAATTAGTATTTACGCCGATTCAGAAACGAACCACCGCCCGGCGCTTTTTTTTTTACGTCGTTTGCGTTCGGCTTTTTCCGGCGTATAGTTACCCCTGCTATATGAGGCGTAGCTAATGTTAAGTATGGCCGTCGTTCCCGCACCGAGTTTTGAAATTTTACGTCGTTTGCGCAAGTCGTTCGCGAATAGGGTTGGACGTAATTTACGTTCACGTCGAAAGCAATGACGTTTTGCGGCGGATTTTTCGAGCATGCGCACTGGGATGTTTTCACGAACGGCGCATGCGCCGTTAAAAAAAAAAAGTAAAATACGCGGGGTCAAGCCAAATTTGAATAAAACACGCCCCCAACATCCTCATTTGAATTAGGCGGGCTTACGCCGGCCCACATACGTTACGCCGCCGTAACTTAAGGCGCAAGTTCTTTCTGAATACGGAACTTGCGCCCAAAGTTACAGCGGCGTAAACTATCTAGGATACGTTACGCCGGCCGGACAGATACGCTCAGGTATCTGAATCCGGCCCTTTAAGTGCAAGGTGTCATGGGGGGGGGGGGGTCACTCCACTCAGAGGGCGGAGCCATGACGTCCTGCACTCACAGGATGTCCTCAGTCTTCTGGGTTTTAGATGCTGGGCATTATTTAACTCGGAAGACTGAGGACATCTAGTGTGCAAAACAAGAATTGCTGTGAGGGACAGCACTGCAGTAGAGGTAAGTTTCACTACTAGAGCCATATTTTTTAACCACTTCAGCCCCGGACCATTTGGCTGGCCAAAGACCAGAGCACTTTTTGGCGATTCGGCACTGCGTCGCTTTAACTGACAATTGCGCGGTCGTGCGGCGTGGCTCCCAAACAAAATTGGCCATCTTTTTTTTCACACAAATAGAGCTTTCTTTTGATAATATTTGATCACCTCTGCGATTTTTACTTTTTGCGCTATAAACAAAAATAGAGCGACAATTTTGTTTTCCTCAGTTTAGGCCGATACGTTTCCTTCTACATATTTTTGGTAAAAAAAACAAAATATCGCAGTAAGCGTTTATTGATTGATTTGCGCAAAAGCTATAGCATCTACAAAATAGGGGATAGTTTTATGGCATTTTTATTAGTAATTTTTTTTTTTACTAGTAATGGCGGCGATCAGCGATTTTTATCGTGACTGCGACATTATGGCGGACACTTTTGACACTATTTTGGGACCATTGTCATTTTACACAGCGGTCAGTGCTATAAAAATGCACTGATTACTGTGTAAATGACACTGGCAGTGAAGGGGTTAACCACTAGGGGGCTAGGAAGGGGTTAAGTGTGTCCTAGGGAGTGATTCTAACTGTGTGGGGGCGGGGCCTACGAGTGACACGTCACTGATCACCGCTTCCGATCACAGGGAGTAGTAGATCACTGTCCTGTCACTAGGCAGAACGGGGAATTTTTTGTTTACACAGGCATCCCCTCATTCTTCCTCTCCATGACATGATCGCGGGACTCGCGGTCAGACTCGCAGGGGTCGTGGCACGCGCCAACAATACCGGCCTCTTAAAGGCGGCGTGTGTGTACATACGTCGCTCTGCCCAGCCGTGCCATTCTGCCGACGTAGAGTCGGGTCCATAAATGTTGGGACATCTACACAATTCTAATCTTTTTGGCGCTATACACCACCACAATTTGAAATGAAAGGAACAAGATGAGCTTTAACTGCAGACTTTTGATTTGAGGGAATTTACATCCAAATCAGGTGAACGGTGTAGGAATTACAACAGTTTGTATATGTGCCTCCCACTTTTTAAGGGACCAAAAGCAATGGGACAACTCTCAATATGAGATCCAAAAAACTGTCACTATCAGTGAAGCAAGCCATCATTAGGCTGAAAAAAAAAAAAAAAAAACATCAAAGAGATAGCAAAAACATTAGGTGTGGCCAAATCAACTGTTTGGAACATCCTTAACCACTTCTCTCCCACGCCTATTCTGCTAGAAAATTATTTAGAACCCCCAAACATTATATATATTCTTTTAGCAGACACCCTAGGGAATAAAGTGGCGGTCATTGCAACATTTTATCTCGCACGGTATTTGCGCAATAATGTTTCAAACGCCTTTAAAAAAAAACAAAGAAACATGAATTAAAAAATAACAAAACAGTAAAGTTAGCCCAATTTTTTTGTATAATGTGAAAGATGTTACGCCGAGTAAATAGATACCTAACTTGTCACGCTTTAACCACTTAAGGACCGCCTCCTGCACATTTACGTCGGCAGAATGGCACGGCTGGGCATAAGCACGTATAGGTACGTCCTGTGCTAGTACCCAGCCGTGGGTCGCGGGCACGGTCCGAAGCTCCGTGACCGGGACCGCGGGACCCGTGGACCCGATCGCCGCTGGAGTCCCGCGATCAGTCCCCCGAGCTGAAGAACGGGGAGAGCTGTGTGTAAACATGGCTTCCCCGTTCTTCACTGTGGCGGCGTCATCGATCGTGTGATCTCTTTTTATAGGGGGACACAATCGATGACGTCACACCTACAGCCACACCCCCCTACAGTTGTAAACACACATGAGGTCACACATAACCCCATCAGCGCCCGCTTGTGGTTAACTCTCAAACTGCAATTGTCATTTTCACAGTAATCAGTGCATTTTAAATGCATTTTTTGCTGTGAAAATGACAATGGTCCCAAAAATGTGTCACAATTGTCCGAAGTGTCCGCCATAATGTCGCAGTCACGAAAAAAAATCGCTGATCGCCGCCATTAGTAGTAAAAAAAAAAAAATTATAAAAATGCAATAAAACTATCCCCTCTTTTGTTAACGCTATAAATTTTGCGCAAACCAACCGATTAACGCTTATTGCGATTTTATTATTTTTTTTTTTACCAAAAATAGGTAGAAGGATACGTATCGGCCTAAACTGAGGAAATAAAATGTTTTTTTATATATTATTTATTATAGCAACAAGTAAAAAATATTGAATTTTTTTCAAAATTGTCGATCCATTTTTGTTTATAGCGCAAAAAATAAAAACCGCAAAGGTGATCAAATACCACCAAAAGAAAGCTCTATTTTTGGGGGAAAAAAGGACACCAATTTTTGTTTGGGAGCCACGTCGCACGACCGCGCAATTTTCTGTTAAAGCGACGCAGTGCCGAATTGCAAAACCTAGCCGGGTCCTTTAGCTGCCTAAAGGTCCGGGTCTTAAGTGTTTAAAATTGCGCACACTCATGGAATGGCGCCAAAAACGTTGGTACTTAAAAATCTCCATAGGCGACGCTTTAATTATTATTATTTTTTTTACATGAGGGGATATTACTCTAGGGGGAGGGAATTGGTGTGAAGGGTGGAAACTGAATGTATCAATTTATTTTTTGTAATTTGAATAAAGAACAGGATGATATATATTTAGTTTGTACGAGGGTGATCTATCGACTCTATTTTTTGTATATGTTAATGAGATTTGGTTTCCTGTATAAATGAAAAAGTGAAAAATAAAGAAATTTAAAAAAAAATAATATATTTTTTTATACAGGTTACTAGGGTTGTCCCGATACCGATACTAGTATCGGTATCGGAACCGATTCCGAGTATTTGCGGGAGTACTCGTACTCCCGCAAATACCCCCGATACCGAAATAGAATACCCGTCCCCCCCCCGCCGCCGTTACGCCGCATCCCGCCGCCGTTACACCGCATCCCCGCTGCAGCCGACTGGTTAATACGCGCAGGGAACATTACAGCTTTCATTTGAATAGCTGTAGTGTTTCCCGCCGTGCCGCGTATAGACACTCCCCCTTGCTCGGGTGAACTGTCCAATCCCGAGCAAGGGGGAGTGTCTATACGCAGCGCGGCGCGAATCATTACAGCTATTCAAATGAAAGCTGTAATGTTCCCCGCGCGTATTAACCAGTCGGCGGCAGCGGGTTGCAGGTAAGGGGGATATGGGGGGAGACATGGCTGCATATGGGGGACATGGCTGGATATGGGGGGGGGACATGGCTGCATATGGGGGGACATGGCTGGATATGGGGGGAGACATGGCTGCATATGGGGGACATGGCTGGATATGGGGGGGGAGACATGGCTGCTTGGGGGGGGACAGGGCTGCATATGGGGGGGAGACATGGCTGCATATGGGGGGGAGACATGGCTGGATATGGGGGGCGACATGGCTGCATATGGGGGGGAGACATGGCTGCATATGGGGGGGAGACATGGCTGGATATGGGGGGGGAGACATGGCTGCATATGGGGGGGAGACATGGCTGGATATGGGGGGGGGGACATGGCTGGATATGGGGGGCGACATGGCTGGATATGGGGGGGAGACATGGCTGCATATGGGGGGGAGACATGGCTGGATATGGGGGGACATGGCTGGATATGGGGGGAGACATGGCTGGATATGGGGGGGGGACATGGCTGGATATGGGGGGACATGGCTGGATATGGGGGGAGACATGGCTGGATATGGGGGGAGACATGGCTGCATATGGGGGGGAGACATGGCTGCATATGGGGGGAGACATGGCTGGATATGGGGGGCGACATGGCTGGATATGGGGGGGAGACATGGCTGCATATGGGGGGGAGACATGGCTGGATATGGGGGGGGGGGACATGGCTGGATATGGGGGGACATGGCTGGATATGGGGGGAGACATGGCTGGATATGGGGGGAGACATGGCTGGATATGGGGGGAGACATGGCTGCATCTGTGGGGGGACATGGCTGCATTTGTGGGGGGACATGGCTGCATTTGGGGACACATTTAAAAAAAAGTATCGGTATTCGGTATCGGCGTGCATGTTCGCTTCTGAGCGCGAGCTACTGAGGACAGGGGCGTTTTAATTTTTTTTTTTATATATATTTTTTTGTAATAGGAATAGTGTGTGACAGGTCCTCTTTATGGAGAGAGGCGGGGTCAATAAGACCCCACATCTCTCCTCCAGGCTGGAAAGCATGAGGGTGTCCCCTTCCGCCGCCTGTAAGAACGATCGAGCGGTGGAACCGCCGCTATGATCATTCTTATGGTGCGCAGAATCGCCGCCTGGAAAAAAAGAATATCTGATTGATGCCTGTAGCTGCCCCCATCATTCAGATATCCCCCCACTGAAGTCCAGGACGTCATATGACGTCTTGCGGTACGGAAGTGGTTAAAAAGAAAGAACGCACGGCTGAGCTCAGCAACACCAAAAGACCCAGAATTTTTTTTTTCTTCACCAGGAAAATAATTCTTCGGCCATCCACCACAGTTGTTTTTTCCGCGGTTTTCCGTTGTTGCTGAGCTCACCGGTGCATTCTTTCTTTTTAAGGATGTTCCAAACAGTTGATTTGGCCACACCTAATGTTTTTGCTATCTCTCTGATGGGTTTGTTTTTTTTCAGATTAGAATTGTGTCCCAATATTTATGGACCTGACTGTATATAGTCGTGCTGCGGTTGACAGGGGGTTAATACCTGATAGGGGACACTTTTTTTTTTTTTTTTACCCCGGAGTTGGGCTTTAACCACTTAAGGACCGGACCAATATGCTGCTAAATGACCCAAGGGGTTTTTACAATTCGGCACTGCGTTTCTTTAACAGACAATTGCGCTGTCGTGCGACGTGGCTCCCAAACAAAATTGGCGTCCTTTTTTCCCCACAAATAGAGCTTTCTTTTGGTGGTATTTGATCACCTCTGCAGTTTTTATTTTTTGTGCTATAAACAAAAATAAAGCGACAATTTTGAAAAAAATGCAATATTTTTTACTTTTTGCTATAATAAATATCCCCCGAAAACATATAAAAAAAAATTTTTCCTCAGTTTAGGCCGATACGTGTTCTTCTACCTATTTTTGGTAAAAAAAATCGCAATAGGCGTTTATCGATTGGTTTGCGCAAAATTTATAGTGTTTACAAAATAGGGGATAGTTTTATTATTATTTTTTTTACTACTAATGGTGGCGATCAGCGATTTTTTTCGTGACTGCGACATTATGGCGGACACTTCGGACAATTTTGACACATTTTTGGGACCATTGTAATTTTCACAGCAAAAAATGCATTTAAATTGCATTGTTTATTGTGAAAATGACAGTTGCAGTTTGGGAGTTAACCACAGGGGGGCGCTGTAGGAGTTAGGGTTCACCTAGTGTGTGTTTACAACTGTAGGGGGGTGTGGCTGTAGGACTGACGTCATCGATCGAGTCTCCCTATAAAAGGGATCACTCGATCGATGCAGCGCCACAGTGAAGCACGGGGAAGCCGTGTTTACATACGGCTCTCCCCGTTCTTCAGCTCCGGGAAGCGATCGCGAGTGGGCGGCTAGAAACGAATAGCCGCGCCCTCATCCCGAATTGCTCAGACAGCCACAGGAACCGCCGCATGTACTGGGGGGGTCCCGATCGGACCCCCGACCCACGTCTAGGCAGGGACGTACAGGTACGCCAATGTGCCTGTCCGTGCCATTCTGCCGACGTATACGGTATGTACATGCGGCGGTCCGGGAGTGGTTAAACTCCTTTATGTTGGAAGGGCATACTGGACTTATATTATCACACAGACAATTAGAGTGCAAGCTAGAAAACAACAAAAGAGAGGGCACACCGACCTAGTGCTTTATCATTTCTGATATCAACTCACTTCACAAAATAAATGACACATGAATACTCACAAATGCATGTCATGCAGATGCTTGTGCAAGATATGCGTTTGTGACTTATTCACTTGTCATTTATCTTTCTAATAGAATTGAGTTATAGTGCTGCACTAGGTCGGTGCGCTCTCTCTTTTTGTTTTCTAGTTTGCTTAAGGCTACCCACTCCCCCGAGAGGGCGCCGAGAGGGCGGCAAGAAAACTGTGCGCTAAACCTACAAAATTAGCCCAGAGAAGAATCCTTTTCATTCCCGTACACCACACAACTGAGCGCAGGAGGTCACATTTGTGAGAAGTAGAATGGAGACTCAGGAACCACCAGATGCCAGTGAGTGGAGATGTGCACAGTGGAAACATTTCACTTCATCATATTTGTTATGTTAGATTGATTTGTTTTGTGTATTTGGATTTGCTTTGTGTATTTGGATTTGCTTTGTGTATTTGGATTTGTTTTGTGTATTTGGATTTGCTTTGTGTATTTGGATTTATTTTGTGTTTTTTGGATTTGTGTATTTGGATTTGTTTTGTGAATTTTGGAGCATTACCTTTTTCGGGTTTGCTTTGGAAAACGTTTCACTTCATCATATTTGTTATGTTAGAATGATTTGTTTTTGTGGATTTGGATTTGTTTTTGTGGATGTGGATTTGGATTTGTTTTTGTGGATTTGGATTTGTGGATTTGGAGCATTACCTTTTTCGGGTTTGCTTTGGAAAACGTGGAAACGTTTCACTTCATCATATTTGTTATGTTAGTATGATTTGTTTTGTGGATTTGTTTTGTGGATTTGGATTTGTTTTTGTGGATTTAAATTTGTTTTTGTGGATTTAAATTTGTTTTTGTGGATTTGAATTTGTTTTTGTGGATTTGGATTTGCTTTGTGGATTTGGATTTGTGGATTTGGATTTGTGGATTTGGTTTTGTGTTTTGTGGATTTGTTTTGTGTTTTGTGGATTTGTTTTGTGGATTTGAATTTGTTTTTGTGGATTTGAATTTGTTTTTGTGGATTTGAATTTGTTTTTGTGGATTTGGATTTGCTTTGTGGATTTGCTTTGTGGATTTGGATTTGTGGATTTGGATTTGTGGATTTGGATTTGTGGATTTGCTTTGCTTTGTGGATTTGAATTTGTTTTCGTGGATTTGCTTTGTGGATTTGTTTTGTGTTTTGTGTGATTGGAGCATTACCTTTTTCGGGTTTGCTTTGGAAAATGTGGAAACGTTTCACTTCATCATATTTGTTATGTTAGTATGATTTGCTTTATGGATTTGGATTTGCTTTGTGTATTTGGAGCATTACTCTCTTCGGGTTTGCTTTAACTGCTTGCTGACCATATACAGTAAATATACGGCGACAAACAGGCTCCCCTGGGCAGGATCACATACCTGCACCTCCAGGTCTGGGGGCGCGCACGCTTGCCGCCATCAATCCGCTCCTGCTCTGATTGGACACAGCGGGAGCCAATCAGCAGGTCCCCCGGGACAATGCCGATTTGTTCGGGACACAGGCAGAACGGCGGTCTTCCTATGTACACAAGCTGAAGTAGTTAAACCTTAACAAAAGATCCAAATGAATCAAATGAATACAAATACATTTTTTTGTTTTTCATCATCATTTATTTCGGATTCATTGTAATCCGTTACTATTGTGATTCGAGATTCTGAATCTCCAAATAACAAATTTTCGTCACAATTTTGTATAATCTGGAGTAATTATTGGCAGATCTAATATTTCACTTTGTCCCCCTGTGTCACAGAACATCAACACGTCCGCTATAACCCCCTCCGTGATGACTGGGTGCTGGTCTCCGCTCACCGGATGAAGAGACCCTGGCAGGGGCAACTGGAGAAGCCTCCACAGGAGAACATCCCGAGGAATGACCCCAAAAACCCGCTGTGCCCTGGAGCCCGCAGGGGTGGAGGCCAGGTAATGGAGAGCAGACCTCATTCATCAAAGTTTTCAAAGAAAGATTAGTATGGGGGGCAGAACAAATGCCAGGCAACAAATGTCTAAGACTCAAATGATTGCTGGCCAGATCATCGCCAGCTGACTTTGCACAAAGTCTGCACCTGATTGGTTGGCTGTAGATGACCATTCAGAATAGCCTAGGGCACGTTTCATACCTGCGTTGTTATTTGGTAAAAAAACATTGTTCGGTGTCGGTAGCTATTCATTTTCTTCCTTCTCCTCTGGGTTTAGGTAAATCCTGATTACAAGGGGACATTTGTTTTTGAAAATGACTTCCCTGCCATGCAACCAAATGCCCCAGAGCCAGGTGAGTCTGACTCAGATGTGGCCACAGCTTTTAATAGGGGAGGCAGGGTGATCAGCGATGGAAGGAGGTGGTTGGTCAATCAGGGAAAAGGATGTGGGGTGGTCAGTGAGGGAAGGAGGTGGTTGGTCAGTCAGGGAAAAGGATGTGAGGTGGTTGGTCAATTGGGGAAAAGGATGTGGGGTGGTCAGTGAGGGAAGGAGGTGGATGGTCAATCATGAAAAAGGATGTGGGGTGGTTGGTCCATCGGGGGGAAAAAGATGTGGGGTATTCAGTGAGAGAAGGAGGTGGTTGGTCAGTCAGGGAAAAGGCTGTGGGGTGGTCAGTGAGGGAAGGAGGTGGTTGGTCAATTGGGGAAAAGGATGAGGGGTGGTCAGTGAGGGAAGGAGGTGGTTGGTCAATCATGAAGAAGGATGTGGGGTGGTTGGTCAATCGGGGGGGAAAAAGATGTGGGGTATTCAGTGAGAGAAGGAGGTGGTTGGTCAGTCAGGGAAAAGGCTGTGAGGTGGTCAGTGAGGGAAGAGAAGTTGGGATGGTCAAAGGGGAAGAGGAGGCATGGTTATCAAGAAGGGAAGAGAAGGTAGGGTGGTCAGTGAGTAAGAGAAGGTGGGGTGGTCAGCGAGGGAAGAGAATGGTGGGGTGGTCAGTGAGGGACGAGGGGGGGGGGTCAGTGAGGGACGAGGGAGTGGGGTGGTCAGTGAGGGACGAGGGGGTGGAGTGGTCAGTGAGGGAAGAGAATGGTGGGGTGGTCAGTGAGAATGGTGGGGTGGTCAGTGAGGGAAGAGAAGGTGGGGTGGTCAGTGAGGGAAGAGAATGGTGGGGTGGTCAGTGAGGGAAGAGGAGGTGGGGTGGTCAGTGAGGGAAGAGAATGGTGGGGTGGTCAGTGAGGGAAGAGAATGGTGGGGTGGTCAGTGAGGGGGTGGGGTGGTCGGTGAGGGAAGAGAATGGTGGGGATGTCAGTGAGGGAAGAGAATGGTGGGGTGGTCAGTGAGGGGGTGGGGTGGTCGGTGAGGGAAGAGAATGGTGGGGATGTCAGTGAGGGAAGAGAATGGTGGGGTGGTCAGTGAGGGAAGAGAATGGTCGGGTGGTCAGTGAGGGAAGAGAAGGAGGGGTGGTCAGTGAGGGAAGAGAAGGAGGGGTGGTCAGTGAGGGAAGAGAAGGAGGGGTGGTCAGTGAGGGAAGAGGAGGAGGGGTGGTCAGTGAGGGAAGAGAAGGAGGGGTGGTCAGTGAGGGAAGAGAATGGTGGGGTGGTCAGTGAGGGAAGAGAAGGAGGGGTGGTCAGTGAGGGAAGAGGAGGTGGGGTGGTCAGTGAGGGTAGAGAGGGAGGGGTGGTCAGTGAGGGAAGAGAGGGAGGGGTGGTCAGTGAGGGAAGAGGAGGAGGGGTGGTCAGTGAGGGAAGAGAAGGAGGGGTGGTCAGTGAGGTAAGAGAAGGAGGGGTGGTCAGTGAGGGAAGAGAATGGTGGGGTGGTCAATGAGGGAAGAGAAGGAGGGGTGGTCAGTGAGGGAAGAGAAGGAGGGGTGGTCAGTGAGGGAAGAGAAGGAGGGGTGGTCAGTGAGGGAAGAGAAGGAGGGGTGGTCAGTGAGGGAAGAGAAGGTGGGGTGGTCAGTGAGGGAAGAGAAGGTGGGGTGGTCGGTGAGGGAAGAGAAGGTGGGGTGGTCGGTGAGGGAAGAGAATGAGGGGTGGTCAGTGAGGGAAGAGAAGGTGGGGTGGTCAGCGAGGGAAGAGAATGGTGGGGTGGTCAGTGAGGGAAGAGAAGGAGGGCTGGTCAGTGAGGGAAGAGAAGGAGGGGTGGTCAGTGAGGGAAGAGAAGGAGGGGTGGTCAGTGAGGGAAGAGAAGGAGGGGTGGTCAGTGAGGGAAGAGGAGGAGGGGTGGTCAGTGAGGGAAGAGGAGGAGGGGTGGTCAGTGAGGGAAGAGGAGGTGGGGTGGTCAGTGAGGGAAGAGAAGGAGGGGTGGTCAGTGAGGGAAGAGAAGGAGGGGTGGTCAGCGAGGGAAGAGAATGGTGGGGTGGTCAGTGAGGGAAGAGAAGGAGGGCTGGTCAGTGAGGGAAGAGAAGGAGGGGTGGTCAGTGAGGGAAGAGAAGGAGGGGTGGTCAGCGAGGGAAGAGAATGGTGGGGTGGTCAGTGAGGGAAGAGGAGGAGGGGTGGTCAGTGAGGGAAGAGAAGGTTTGGTACTCAGCGATTAAAGATGGAGGTGGGAGCAAGGGAAGAGATGGTACTCAGTGCGACTTTAATAGATGTTTTTTTCCACCCCAGGTCCCAGCAATCACCCCCTACTGCAAGCAAAATCTTCCCGTGGTGTTTGGTAATATTGTTAAATTGGTGTTCTGACATTATATTAACTTCCTATACCTTTCTGCGCACCTGCCAGAGATTTCCAACAGGCTCCTTCTTGCATAATATAAATAGTTTTTCTTTCTCATCCACTGAGGGACACAAGAAGTCTTAAACTTTCAGATTATACTGTCACCTGCAGGAGGATTGGACACTGGCAAACAAAAACCCCTCCCACTTCTCTCAATTTATTGCTAGCGTCCCAGAAGGAGGGACGTCTTTTCTTCACCTATAATTTTGGTTGCATTTTTTTTTTGTTCTTGTTTGATTGTTTTTCTTTTTTTTCTTTAGTGAAGACTCTTCTCTACATTGCTTCTGGAGCTTTTGAGTGATTAATTTCAGTTTTTCACCATGGTCGTCCTAAACCTAGACTGGATGGTGTGAGGATAGCCTGAAAGTGAACTTTGGTCACTGGGTTCTGGATGGGGTGCTTTCCAGACTCTGTTCTGATAAAAGTGGGCTGTTGGAATGATTTTTAGGTCCACATCTGCTGGCATTGCACCAGCACTTACCTCAGTTGGGTGGGATGCTATGCGCGTGATCTGCACGCTGTTTTCCAACATACAGCGCTGAGGAATCGCCTTCATTCTGCTGCTTCTGCTTACCAGTTCCATGTGGAACTTCGATCCAAAGTGTTCTGCTGCCCACCTACTGTGACATTGGTTCGCCAACGGAAATCCAAACCCATACCTACTACTAGCTGCCTGGGCTATGAGAAAAAGATGATCCGCACTTTGGTTGTTTCAGCCTATAAGGCCTTAGTCATAATTGGGTTATGACTAAGGCCTTATAGGCTGAAACGCGCCAACTGTTCTCATTTGCGTTTGTTCACTGTGGCTTGTTAATAAATACAACCCCACCTCCTCTTCCCTCACTGACCACCCCTCCTTCTCTTCCCTCACTGACCACCCCTCCTTCTCTTCCCTCACTGACCACCCCTCCTTCTCTTTCCTCACTGACCACCCCTCCTTCTCTTCCCTCACTGACCACCCCCTCCTTCTCTTCCCTCGCTGACCACCCCTCCTTCTCTTCCCTCACTGACCACCCCTCCTTCTCTTCCCTCACTGACCACCCCTCCTTATCTTCCCTCACTGACCACCCTTCATTCTCTTCCCTCACTGACCACCCCTCCTTCTCTTCCCTCACTGACCACCCCTCCTTCTCTTCCCTCACTGACCACCCCACCATTCTCTTCCCTCACTGACCACCCCTCCTTCTCTTCCCTCACTGACCACCCCTCCTTCTCTTCCCTCACTGACCACCCCTCCTTCTCTTCCCTCACTGACCACCCCTCCTTCTCTTCCCTCACTGACCACCCCTCCTTCTCTTCCCTCACTGACCACCCCTCCTTCTCTTCCCTCACTGACCACCCCTCCTTCTCTTCCCTCACTGACCACCCCTCCTTCTCTTCCCTCACTGACCACCCCACCTCCTCTTCCCTCACTAACCACCCCTCCTTCTCTTCCCTCACTGACCACCCCACCATTCTCTTCCCTCACTGACCACCCCTCCTTCTCTTCCCTCACTGACCACCCCACCATTCTCTTCCCTCACTGACCACCCCACCTTCTCTTCCCTCACTGACCACCCCTCCTTCTCTTCCCTCACTGACCACCCCTCCTTCTCTTCCCTCACTGACCACCCCTCCTTCTCTTCCCTCACTGACCACCCCTCCTTCTCTTCCCTCACTGACCACCCCTCCTTCTCTTCCCTCACTGACCACCCCACCTTCTCTTCCCTCACCGACCACCCCACCCCCTCACTGACCACCCCCACCATTCTCTTCCCTCACTGACCACCCCCATCTTCTCTTCCCTCACTGACCACCCCACCATTCTCTTCCCTCACTGACCACCCCTCCTCCTCTTCCCTCACTGACCACCCCTCTTTCTCTTCCCTCACTGACCACCCCTCCTTCTCTTCCCTCACTGACCACCCCCACCTTCTCTTCCCTCACTGACCACCCCCACCTTCTCTTCCCTCACTGACCATCCCCACCATTCTCTTCCCTCACTGACCACCCCCACCATTCTCTTCCCTCACTGACCACCCCCACCATTCTCTTCCCTCACTGACCACCCCCACCATTCTCTTCCCTCACTGACCACCCCCACCATTCTCTTCCCTCACTGACCACCCCCACCATTCTCTTCCCTCACTGACCACCCCCACCATTCTCTTCCCTCACTGACCACCCCCACCATTCTCTTCCCTCACTGACCACCCCACCATTCTCTTCCCTCACTGACCACCCCACCATGAACCGCACTTTGGTCGTTTCAGCCTATAAGTCCTTAGTCATAATTGGGTTATGACTAAGGCCTTATAGGCTGAAACGCGTCAACTGTTCTCATTTGCGTTTGTTCACTGTGGCTTGTTAATAAATACAAAGATTTTTTTAAGAGCAACGACCGGAGTGCGGGTCATTACTCTACTCAGCCAGCGACTGTAGATCGAGCACCCATTAGCTCTGCTTTTTATGTGATGTATGGGTAGTTGCCTGGGCTACCTGAGGCCTTGCCCCTTTCCATGAGCTTATATGTTTTCTTTCCTGCCGCATGGTTGCTGATTCTAGACACAGGGACACGGTCCCGCTATACTGGGTGCCTCCCGCTCACTTTCTACTAATGGCTGTGAGGCTGTCTTCAGTGCCTCCTACTGCACCCTGAAGTCATGTTGCCTTCCGCTCTTGGAGCCTACTTCATCCTCTTTAGTTCTGTTGCATATGACCGCAGTCTCTTCCCTAGTGGTTGAGGTCTTTACTACTGTCATGGAAGACTTGATGGCCCAAATCCCCCAGCCACTTGCTAATGTTGATTGCAAAGGCCAGTGGCGGTGCGTCCATAGTGGGCACAGGAGCGGCGTTTGATGGGTCAAACTGGCGGCGTTTGATGGGGCACAGTGGCTGCGTTTGATGGGCACAGTGGCTGCGTTTGATGGGCACAGTGGCTGCGTTTGATGGGCACAGTGGCTGCGTTTCATGGGCACAGTGGCTGCGTTTGATGGGCACAGTGGCTGCGTTTGATGGCACAGTGGCTGCGTTTGATGGCACAGTGGCTGCGTTTGATGGCACAGTGGCTGCGTTTGATGGCACAGTGGCTGCCTTTGATGGCACAGTGGCTACGTTTGATGGGCACAGTGGCTGAGTTTGATGGGCACAGTGGCTGCGTTTGACGGGCACAGTGGCTGCGTTTGATGGGCACAGTGGCTGCGTTTGGGCACAGTTGCTGCGTTTGATGGGCACAGTGGCAGCAATTGATGGCACAGTGGCTGTGTTTGATGGCACAGTGGCTGCGTTTGATGGGCACAGTGGCTGCGTTTGATGGGCACAGTGGCTGCGTTTGATGGGCACAGTGGCTGCGTTTGCTGGCACAGTGGCTGAGTTTGATGGGCACAGTGGCTGAGTTTGATGGGCACAGTGGCTGCAATTGATTTTGCTCCAGTCCCCAGCTGAAGCGCTTACCTGAGGAGAAAATGTGAAAGTGTGTAGACCATACCCCATCATTAAAATTAGGGAAGGAATGGTACCCCAATCGTTGGTGTCATTGATAGGAATGGTGCCCCAATCATTGGTGTCATTGGGAGGAATAGTGTCCTATCATTGGTGTCAGTGCGAGGAATGGTGCCTCGTCATTGGTGTCAGTGGGAGGAATTTTGCCCTATTATTGATGTCAGTGAGAAATTTTGCCCCATCATTGGTGTCAATGGGAGGAATGGTGGCCAATCATTGATGTCAGAGTAATTAGGCTTCATTGTTGGGGTCAGTGGAAGGAATTGTGTCTCAGTGTTGGTGTCGGTGTGAAAAACTGTGCCCTGTTGTTAATGCCATTGAGAGGATCTGTGCCCCATAGTAGGTGTCGGTGGGAGGAATTGTATCTCATTGTTGGTGTCAGTGGAAGGAATTGTGTCTCATTGTTGGGGTCAGTGGAAGGAATTGTGTCTCATTGTTGGGGTCAGTGGAAGGAATTGTGTCTCATTGTTGGGGTCAGTGGAAGGAATTGTGTCTCATTGTTGGGGTCAGTGGAAGGAATTGTGTCTCATTGTTGGGGTCAGTGGAAGGAATTGTGTCTCATTGTTGGGGTCAGTGGAAGGAATTGTGTCTCATTGTTGGGGTCAGTGGGAGGAATTGTGTCTCACTGTTGGTGTCGGCGTGAAAAACTGTGCCCTGTTGTTAATGCCATTGAGAGGATCTGTGCCCCATAGTAGGTGTCAGTGGGAGGAATTGTGTCCCATTGTTGGAGTCAGTGGATGGAATAGCAAAGAGCCGCATCCGGCCCCCGGGTTGCAGTTTGGAGGCCACCGCTCTAGTGGAAGTGGCGGATGCCCTGGTGGCTCAGTGGAATTGGTACACCCTGATCTTTGCCCTCCCCCCCCCCCCCCCCCGAAATCTCTCCCTCCTCTATTTTAATAGGGGGATTATTGGGAGCTTGCCTACAGTTCTTAACCACTTAAGGACCGGACCAATATGCTGCTAAATGACCCAAGGGGTTTTTACAATTCGGCACTGCGTCGCTTTAACTGACAATTGCGCGGTCGTGCGACGTGGCTCCCAAACAAAATTGGCGTCCTTGTTTCCCCCAGAAATAGAGCTTTCTTTTGGTGGTATTTGATCACCTCTGCGGTTTTTATTTTTTGCGCTATAAACAAAAATAGAGCGACAATTTTGAAAAATATTTTTTACTTTTTGCTATAATAAATATCCCCCAAAAAGATATATAACATTTTTTTTCCCTCAGTTTAGGCCGATACGTATTCTTCTACCTATTTTTGGTAAAAAAAAATCGCAATAAACGTTTATCGATTGGTTTGCGCAAAGTTTATAGCGTTTACAAAATAGGGGATAGTTTTATTATTTATTTATTTTTTTACTACTAATTGCGGCGATCATCGATTTTTTTCGTGACTGCGACATTATGGCGGACACTTCGGACAATTTTGACACATTTTTGGGACCATTGTCATTTTCACAGCAAAAAATGCATTTAAATTGCATTCTTTATTGTGAAAATGACAGTTGCAGTTTGGGAGTTAACCACAGGGGGCGCTGTAGGAGTTAGGGTTCACCTAGTGTGTGTTTACAACTGTAGGGGGGTGTGGCTGTAGGTCTGACATCATCGATCGAGTCTCCCTAGAAAAGGGATCACTCGATCGATGCGCCGCCACAGTGAAGCACGGGGAAGCCGTGTTTACATACGGCTCTCCCCGTTCTTCAGCTCCGGGGAGCGATCGCGAGGGGGCGGCTATAAACGAATAGCCGCGCCCTCGTCCCGGATCACTCCTGAAGCCACGGGAACCGCCGCATGTACCGGGGGGTCCCGATCGGACCCACGTCTAGGCAGGGATGTACAGGTACGCCAATGTGCCTGTCCGTGCCATTCTGCCGACGTAAATGTACATGCGGCGGTCGGGAAGTGGTTAAAGGGTAAGTTCATTCTTTCATGAGAATATAAAAGGTAAACTACCTTATTTATCGGCGTATACGCACACTTTTTTCCCCTTAAAATCAGGGGAAAATCGTGGGTGCTCTATATACGCCGATACCCCGCCGATCCCCGCTGTCTCCGAGCCGAGTGTACTGCGCACTCGGCTAGGCCGCGCTCGTCTCTGCCTGCAGCCGCGCGAGAGGAGCCAAGTGCGCAGGAAATCCAGCTCTGCACAGCGCGCCAAATTCTAACACACGACGCCGCAACCCCTCGACGGACCCCGCCGCAGACGGACACCCACAAGGCCGCAGACGGACCCCGCACAAGGCGGCAGACGGACAACGCCGGACAAGGCCACCAATGGACGCCGGGCAAGACATCCAAAATTTCGTTTTTTTCCCCCCTAAACTTCCCTCCTCAGCTTGGGGTGCGCGCTATACGCCGATAAATACGGTAATTCCAAATCCATATCCTGTGGTCACCCCTCCGGATCCTGCTGCATATAGCGGCGGCGATGCCCTGTATTGCTGGTCTAGCAGTCCATAGACTGTACACTGCAATGCACAGCCCCAGGGTAAGTACCCATGATAATGCTTGCAATGGCAGGTGCTCATTGGTCAGCTCAGCCGGTGTCCTCTCCACCAGTATAGTGTACCTCTACCACCTCACTCCCAGTCATAGAATGGGTGCCGCCATGCTCATGCGCGCAATTGTTAACTCCTTCTTTCCCGTGCCATGTGGCCAGGCTGTGGGTGTCCCTAATGCAGGTTGGGAAACCGACTACTGGGGAAGGGAGCCAGATCACCGACCCCCTCGCTACCGGGGGGGACCCTCCCTATTCCGGGTACCACGCTTTATGACCGGCTGCTGTGTACCTTGCGCTAGTTCTTGCTTGCCCATAGCAACTGCACTGCTCGTCCTGTTTGCGTTGTTGCGTAGACCTTTTGTAGCGGTTTTGCTTCACATTCCACATGTACTTTACTGACCCAAGTTCTTTCATACGCCCGGAACCATCATGCACCCCTTTAACCACTTCAGCCCCGAACTAATTCACCCCCTTCGCACTTTTTTGCGATTCGGCACTGCGTCGTTTTAACTGACAATTGAGCGGCCGTGCGACGTGGCGCCCAAACAAAATTGACGTTTTCTTTTGGTGGTATTTGATCGCCTCTGCGTTTTTTGTTTTTTGCGCTATAAACAAAAAAAAGAGCGACAATTTTTGAAAAATAAAGCTTTGGCTGTGCCCTAGGGCAGTGATGGCGAACCTTGGCACCCCAGATGTTTTGGAACTACATTTCCCATGATGCTCAACTACACTGCAGAGTGCATTAGTATCATGGGATATGTAGTTCCAAAACATCTGGGGTGCCAAGGTTCGCCATCACTGCCCTAGGGCGTCAGAAGGAGGAGAGCAGCCGGTGATCTGACGATCTGGTTCCGGCTATCAAGATGGTTCCTGTAAGGACTGCGCAGGCGCAATCCTTGCAGACGGAAATCTCCGAACGGCATCCCGGGCGACGTGGAATTTCCTCGGTTCGCTCGGACGGCTCGCTCCGCCTCCTGGCTCTTTTTTTAACATCCTCCAATCCACGTGGATGTTAAGGAATGAGCCTGGATGCCGGCCGAGGGTTCGGAGATTTCCGTCGGCAAGGATTGCCGCCTGCGCAGTCCTTACAGGAACCATCTCGATAGGGGAACCTTAACGACAAGTCACCGGCACCTATTGATAGGGGGCGGAGCTTCACTCGCACACCCTCTAGTTGTGAGCGGCGAGGGAAGCTCCGTCCCCTATCAATAGGTGCCGGTGACTTGTCGTTAAGGTTCCCCTATCGAGATGGTTCCTGTAAGGACTGCGCAGGCGCAATCCTTGCCGACGGAAATCCTTTTTTTTTTTTTTTTTTTTTGGGGGTCCGGAGGTCCCCAGGGCCCCGAACCCCCTTTTTTTTTATAAAAAAAAATCTTTTTTTTTATATTTTTTTTTATTTTTTTTATTATATATATTTTATTATTATTATTAAAGGGCCCAGAGGTCCCCGATGGCAACCCCCCTTTTTTTTATAAAAAAAAAATATTTTTTTATATTATTTTTTTTTTCTTTTTAGTTCTTTTTTTACTAAAGAATGGCAACCCCCCTTTTTTTATAAAAAAAAATATTTTTTTTTATATTATTTTTTTTTTCTTTTCAGTTCTTTTTTTTACTAAAGAATGGCAACGCCCCCTTTAAAAAAAAAAAATATATATATTTTCTATAATATATTTTTTATTTCTTTCTTTTCTTTTTATTCTATATATTTTTTTTTATTTCTTTTTTTTTTTTTGTAAATCCCCCCCCCCCCCCCTGCTTCTCAGATCCAGGCCCCCCCCCCCCTTTTCTCTGTTCCAGGGGCCCATGCCTGAAGCTGTGTAAGGGGCCCCATAATTCCTGATGGCGGCCCTGCCTGTCAATAAGTGGCGGCTGCAGTGGCGTAGCGTGGGGGGGTGCGGAGGGGGCCGTGGCAGCGGCTGCTCTCCTCCTTCTGACGCCCCGGGGGCACAGAAAAAAACATACAGGTCCCCCTACTGCAGACCAGACTTGAGGCGGAGCCAGGGGTGCAATGCCAGCAGCCGCCAATAGAGATCGAGCCGCCCCCAAACCCCCCCCGCTGTGCGGCCCGGCCCCCACTGGTCTGCGGCCCGGGGGGCTGTGGGTCCCCTGCCTTCCCTAATAAACCAAAAACAAAACAAAGCACCGATTTTTGACTAGTGAGTGAATGGTGGGAAATCCTTATTGCCTGGCTATGCATGTAAAGGGGGGACCCAAAAATCCAGCGGCTCCTAAGGGGGTAGCGCTAAAAGTAAATGTAAAAAGGGGAGGGGCTGGAGGTCTCGCTAGGAACCTCCCAACACTGATGAACCTTTTTATTTGTGCCCAGCCAGGTAATGTGTTTCCACCCCTGGTCGGATATCACTCTCCCTCTGATGACCAATCAGGAAGTCCGAGCTGTGATTGACAAGTGGGCGGAGATAAACGGCGACTTGGGAGCCACTTACCCCTGGGTTCAGGTAAGTGATGGCGCTTGGTCAGCCTACCTATGATGATGTTGGAGGGAAACGGAACCCGATATTTTCTCAGAACGGCTGACGCAGTGTTATGTATGAATAATAATAATTGCCTCCAATCCCGGGAAACCTGATGGATCTGAGGGACAGGAAGTGAGAGAAATCTCCTCCGGGGGACACAGAGTCGGCCACGTGGTCTCAGTGGAAGAGAACTTGGGAATAACTGGCCAATCGGTTGTTTGCCTGAGACTGGGGTCTGTTTTTAACCACTTTCCGCCCACGCTATACCTGAAAGGTGGCTACAGCGTGGGCACCAGTACCGGGAAGGCGCTGGGTGCTGCCCGTGATCATCAGCTGCCAGCCAA
The DNA here is from genome assembly GCF_905171775.1 of Rana temporaria. Taxonomy (NCBI): domain Eukaryota; kingdom Metazoa; phylum Chordata; class Amphibia; order Anura; family Ranidae; genus Rana; species Rana temporaria. Next base: position 674,028,316 of record NC_053489.1, on the reverse strand, counting down.
TGACAGCTGATCATGGAAGTAAACGGAAGCCGATGATCAGCGAGGGGAGAATAGAAGAAAAGCCGACTTCTGTTACAGGTCCTAATCTGTGCTGACCAGTGCCACCTATAAGTGCCCAACAGTGCCACTTATTAGTGCTGCCAATCAGTGCCCATAAGTGCCTCATCAGTGTCACCTATCAGTGCCCTTCAGTGCAGCCTCTTAAAGCCTCATCAGTGCCACCTATCAGTGCAGCCTCTTAGGCCTCGTACACACGACCGAACATGTCCGCTGAAACTGGTCCGGCGGACCGGTTTCCGCGGACATGTTCGGTCGTCTGTACGGCCGACCGGACCGTTTTCCGGCGGACAAAAATTTCTTAGCATGCTAAGAAACTTGTCCGCTGGAACGATGTCCGCCGAACATGTCCGATGGTCAGTATGACCGATCGGACACGTCCGCTGGCCCGAGAACCCGCGCATGACGTCAAAGTGATTCGACGCATGCGTGGAAGCATTTAACTTCCGGGTTCGCGCACGTCGCCGCGTCATCATCGCCTTCACGTCTTCGTCACGTCACCGCGTATCCTGTCCGCGCGGATTTTGGTTTGATGGTGTGTACAGCCATCAGACCAAAATCTCCGCGGACCGTTTTCATCGGACAGATCCGGTCGTGTGTACGAGGCCTTAGAGCCTCATCAGTGCCTCACCATCAGTGCCCATTAATGCCGCCTATCAGTGCCCTTCAGTGCCACCTATCAGTGCCCATCAGTGTTGCAGACCCCATCAGTGCTACCTATTGGTCCCGCCTCATTAGTGCCCATCAGTGCTGCCTATCAGACCCCATCAGTGCTACCTATTGGTCCCGCCTCACCAGTGCCCATCAGTGCCACCTATTGGTCCCGCTTCATCAGTGTCCATGAGTGCCACCTATCAGTGCCTATCAGTGCAGCCTATTGGTGCTCATCAATGCAGCCTCATCAGCGCACATTAGGGCCCTTTCACACTGGTGCGTTTTTGCTGTGTTTTCGCGGTAAAAAATAGCGCTATTAAAACGCCCATAAAACGCTCCCCATGCCCCTCTCCATTGAAATGAATTAAAAACGCGGTAAAAACGCGGTTAAATAGGAGCGTTAAAATCGCAGTAAAACACAGCATTTTTACCGCGATTTTACCGTGTTTTTACTGCGTTTTTAATTCATTTCAATGGAGAGGGGCATGGGGAGCGTTTTAATAGCGCTATTTTTACCGCGAAAACGCGGCAAAAACGCACCAGTGTGAAAGGGCCCTTAGACCTCTTTCACATTGAGGCGTGGAGCCGCGATGACGGTATAGCCGCGCTATTTGTAGCGCGGCTATACCGTCGTATTTACCGCGATATTCGGGCGCTAGCGGTGAGGTTTTAACCCCTGCTAGCGGCCAAAAAATGGTTAATACTGCCCGCGTTGCGGGCTGTATTCCCGCGGTATTACCGCGCTTTCCCATTGATTTCAATGGGAAGGAGCGGTGAACGCTCCTATACCGCGGTAAAGATGCGGCTAGCAGGACTTTTGGAGCGCTCCTGCTAGCGCACCGCTTCAGTGTGAAAGCCTTCGTGAAAAAAAAAAATGATAACATTGGGCTGGATTCAGGTACCTTTTGTGCATTTTTTACGGAGGCGCAGGGCAACGTTTTTGCCCTGCGCCCCCGCAAATTTTCTGCGCTACCCGCGATTCACGGAGCAATAGCCCCGTAAATTGCGTGGGCGCTCCGGCAAAATGCCCGGCGTAAGCGCGCACAATTTAAATGATCCCGTAGGGGGCGGGAATCATTTAAATTAGGCGCATTCCCGCGCCGATCGTAGAGCGCATGCTCGGTCGGGAAACTTTCCCGACGTGCATTGCGGCAAATGACGTCGCAAGGACGTCATTTGCTTCAAAGTGAACGTGAATGGCGTCCAGCGCCATTCACGATTTACTTACGCAAACTACGTAAAGTTCAAATTTCGCGACGCGGGAACGACGGGTATACGTAACATTGGCTGCCCCTGCTAATAGCAGCGGCAGCCTTGCGCGAAAACCGCTGTATGCAAACGACGTAAACTGCGTACGCAGGGCTCGCGTAACGTTGTGAATCGGCGTTAGTATGCAATTTGCATACTATACGCTGAGCACAACGGGAACGCCACCTAGCGGTCATCGCAAGAATGCAGCCTAAGATATGCGGGCATAAGAGCCTTATGCCACGCAGATCTTAGGCTGCAGTCGGTGTAACGAGGTTCCTGAATCAGGAGCACTCGTTACGCCGGGGCAAGTAAGCAATTGCGCTGCGTAACTATGGTTACACAGGCGCAATTGCTCTCTGAATCCGGGCCAATGTCTTCTAGGTACAGTGTTGTATGCCCACACAATTGTCATTCAAAGTGTGACAGCGCTGAAAGCTGAAAATTGGCCTGGGCAGGAAGGGGGTATAAGTGTCCGGTAAGCAAGAGGTAGATCCAAATATCCAGCAGTCCACTTTAAAGTGGTAAAAACGCCCAAAACTGATATTTGAGTCCCACACAGGGGCAGACTGACCACTCGGGCACTGCCCGAGGGCCCCATGAGTTGTCAGTCTGCCCCTGGTCACACACATGGGGGGGTCTGATGTTCTGGGGATCCCTTTGGCTTCTTCTATCTCCTGAGGACACTGCAGATGAGGTCCATGGACCGTACTTACCTGAACTGGAATCTTCTTCCTTTCTGTAGATCTGACCTTTTTTAACTGTTTCCAGATCTTTGAAAACAAAGGAGAAATGATGGGATGTTCCAATCCTCACCCGCACTGCCAGGTACGCTGCGCTACTGCCACCTAGTGGACAATTTGCTAACTATAGACATTTCTTCATTTTGAGTGTTTTTTTTTTTTTATTTCATTTTTAAAAGTTTTTGAAAGCAACACAATTTCTTAAAAAAAATTAAATCAAATCAATTCTATAATTTCATTTAATTTCTATAGATATGGGCGAGTAATTTCCTTCCAAACGAGGCTCAGACAGAGGAACGGACACAGCGAGAATACTTCCAGACGCACGGGACCCCCATGTTATTGGAGTACGGGAGACTGGAGGAGAAGACCAAGGTCTGATCATAAATATATATATGTGTGAGAAGTATAAGAAGTAGGTCAGTTCCTGCATCAGACGTGTCTGTACTGAGATGAGAGCGATACTGTGCGGCAGGGCTGGCTTAATGAGAGGGCACACCTGGGCACTGCCCAGGGGCCCCAGCTGCATTAGGGGCCCCTGCACTTTCCCCAAAGCAGCTGGTCTTTAAGCTCACGCTGCCCCGAAATTGGGGGCCCCATGATGGCACTGAGAGTGATGGATGCAAAGAGGAGGCAGTCTACCTCCTACCTACTTGATGTCTGTTTACCTGCACTGTCAGCATTGTAGGGGGGGGCCCCCGAGCATTACTTTGCCCAGGGGCCCATGATGCTATTAAGACGGCCCTGCTGTGCGGGCATAATGGGGGCAGCAACCTGGATTCTCTTTTTCCACCTTTTCCCCTCCTTTCTGTCTTATTTTCTTTCTCTCTTTTCTCTCTCTCTCTCTCTCTCTCTCTCTCTCTTTTCTCTCTCTCTCTCTCTCTCTCTCTCTCTCTCTCTCTCTCTCTCTCTCTCTCTCTCTCTCTCTCTCTCTCTCTCTCTCTCTCTCTCTCTCTCTCTCTCTCCCCCTCCCTCTCCCTCTCCCTCTCTCTCTCTCTCTCTCTCTCTCTCTCTCTCTCTCTCTCTCTCTCTCTCTCTCTCTCTCTCTCTCTCTCTTTCTCTTTCTCTTTCTCTTTCTCTTTCTCTCCTCTCTCTTTCTCTCCTCTCTCTTTCTCTCTCTCTCCTCTCTCGCTCCTCTCTCGCGCCTCTCTCGCTCCTCTCTCTCTCTCTCGCTCCTCTCTCTCTCTCGCTCCTCTCTTGCTCCTCTCTCTCTCTCTTTCTTTTCTTTCTCTCACTCTCTCATTCTCTCTCTCTCATTCTCTCTCTCTCTCTCTCATTCTCTCTCTCTCTCTCTCATTCTCTCTCTCTCTCTCTCATTCTCTCTCTCTCTCATTCTCTCTCTCTCTCTCTTTCTCTCTCTCTCTCTCTCTCTTTCTCTCTCTCTCTCTCTCTCTATGTCTGTCTGTCTCTGTCTGTCTCTGTCTGTCTGTCTGTCTCTCATTCTCTCTCATCCTCTTTCTTTCTTTCTTTCTTTCTTTCTTTCCTCTCTTTTTTTCTTCTCTGAGGGCCGGATTCACGTATTTCCGCGTAACTTAGCCGCGGCGTAACGTATCCCATTTACGCAAGTTTTACAGGCAAGTGCTTGATTCACAAAGCTCTTGCCTGTGAAGTTGCGGCAGCGTAGCGTAAATCCGCCCGGCGCGAGCCCGCCTAATTCAAATGGGGCGGGGACAATTTAAATTAGGCGCGTTCCCGCGCCGAACGTACTGCGCATGCTCCGTCTCTAAAATTTCCCGACGTGTATTGCGCTAAAATGACATCGCAAGGACGTCATTGGTTTTGACGTTAACGTAAATGGCGTCCAGCGCCATTCACGGACGACTTCCGCAAACGACGTTAAATTTCAAATTTCGACGCGGGAAAGGCGGCCATACTTTACATTGGCTAGACCACCTAGAGGGCAGCTTTACTTTACTGTATCTCTTACGGAAACGGCGTAAATTTACTGTGACGGGCAAAGCGGACGTTCGTGAATCGGCGTAACTAGTCATTTGCATATTCTACGCCGACCGCAATGAAATCGCCACCTAGCGGCCGGCCTAGAATTGCAGCCTAAGATCCGACGCTGTAAGTCACTTACACCTGTCGGATCTTAGGGAGATCTATGCGGAACTGATTCTATGAATCAGGCGCATAGATACGACCGACGGAACTCAGAGATACGCCGTCGTATCAGGCCCTCTATTTTTTTCTTCTCTCTTTTTTTTCTCTTTTTTTTTTCTCTCTCTCCTTTTTCTTTCTCACTCTCTCCTTTTTCTCTTTCTCGCTCTCTCCTTTTCTCTTTCTCGCTCTCTCCTTTTCTCTTTCTCGCTCTCTCGCTTTCTCTTTCTCGCTCTCTCCTTTTTCTCTTTCTCGCTCTCTCCTTTTCTCTTTCTCGCTCTCTCCTTTTCTCTCTCGCTCTCCCTTCGTCCCCCCTCTAGCTCTCACACTCTCTCTCCAGCTGTCTCCTGATGGCATGGAAGGTTCCGCATGTCTTGTCTTTCAGGGCCTCTATGGCTGGCTAGAAACTTCTGTTTGGTTCATTTTTAGACCCATGTACATGTAGCGGTTAGATTCATCAAGAAAATAAATCTCCCCCCTTTATCTACCCCTCCCTTTCATTCTTTCACATTCATTCTCTGACGTTTTCTCTCCACAGGAGCGCCTGGTTCTGAGTAATGACCACTGGCTGGTACTTGTCCCATACTGGGCAGTTTGGCCGTTTCAGACCCTTTTGCTGCCTCGCCGTCATGTGACCCGTCTGCAGGATCTGAGCAGTGCAGAAAGAGACAGTGAGGGCTCTATATGTTCTTTTCACATCTCTCCTCCCTCTGTGCCATCTCCAGCATCTCTGCCACTAATATGCCACTCACCCATACCCCTTTACAGCTACTTGTTGCCCCCATCTGTGTTACTGATGCCTTTTGCTAATGGAGCCTCAGCTTTACTATTGTTGTGTTCCATGTCTCTTTTTCTTCCAATGTCCCATTATTCCGTGTCACCCCAGAGACCAAATATTATCTCCTGAACCCCATGTCTCTGGCCTTCTGATTCCTTGCACCCTGGAGAACACAACATGACCCATGTGTTCCATGTCCCTGGCCTCCAATGTCCTCCTATTCCCTCTGAAGACACAATACTACAACTTGTGTTCCCACCCTCCATTCCCCCCACCCTGGAGGCACAGCATTACCCCCTGTGTTCTATGTCTCTGACCACCAATGCCCCCCATTTCCTGGCACCCTGGAGACACAGCATTACCCCCTGTGTTCTATGTCTCTGACCACCAATGTCCTCCTATTCCCTCACCCTCTGAAGACACAATACTACAACTTGTGTTCCATGTCCCCACCCTCCATTCCCCCCCACCCTGGAGGCACAGTATTACCCCCTGTGTTCTATGTCTCTGACCACCAATGTCCTCCTATTCCCTCACCCTCTGAAGACACAATACTACAACTTGTGTTCCATGTCCCCACCCTCCATTCCCCCCAAGCCTGGAGGCACAGTATTACCCCCTGTGTTTGATAGAGACTCATTAATTAATTTCCTGACAATCTCAGGGTTACCCATTTCTGCCGTCTGATTCAAATTACTATGGGTGAGACAATGCAATCTACAGACAAAATAAATTCCACATCTCACCTCTCTCAGCTTCAATCCCAAACAGGAAGAGCAAGCCCTCCTCACTTCAGTTTTATTTACCATATGAAATCAGATCTATCACATGTTCTATGTCCCTGGCCTCCAATTTCCTCCTATTCCCTCACCCTCTGAAGACACAATACTACAACTTGTGTTCCATGTCCCCACCCTCCATTCCCCCCAACCCTGGAGGCACAGCATTACCCCCTGTGTTCTATGTCTCTGACCACCAATGCCCCCCCCACCCCCTATTCCCTGGCACCCTGTAGGCACTGTATTACCCCCTGTGTTCTATGTCTCTGGCCTCCAGTGCCCCCCCCCCATCCCCTGGCACCCTGTAGGCACAGTATTACCCCCTGTGTTCTATGTCTCTGGCCACCAATTCCCCCCGCCCCATTCCCTGGCACCCTGGAGGCACAGTATTACCCCCTGTGTTCTATGTCTCTGACCACCAATGCCCCCCATTCCCTGGCATTCTGAAGTCACAGTATTACCCCCTGTGTTCTATGTCTCTGGCCCCTAATGCCCCCCGCCCCATTTCCTGGCACCCTGGAGGCACAGTATTACCCCCTGTGTTCTATGTCTCTGACCACCAATGCCCCCCATTCCCTGGCATCCTGAAGTCACAGTATTACCCCCTGTGTTCTATGTCTCTGGCCACCAATGCCCCCCACCCCATTCCCTAGCACCCTGGAGACACAGTAGAACCCGCTGTGTTCCATGTCTCCAGCCTCCAATGCCCCCCCCACCCTGGAGGCAAAGTATTAACCCCTATGTTCCATATTTATGGCCTCCAATGTCCCCCCCACACGCACACATTTTCTAGCACCCAGCACAATATTAATCCTTGTGTTCCATGTCTCCAGCCTCCAATATCCCCCTGTTCCCTGGCATCCCAGAGACACAATATTACCCCCTGTGTTCTATGTATCGTGCCTCCAAAGCCCCCCTATTCCCTGGCACCCTGGAGGCACAGTATTGCCCCATGTTCCATGTCTCTGGCCTCCACTGCCCCCCCCCCCATTCCCTGGCACCCTGGAGGCACAGTATTACCCCCTGTGTTCTATGTCTCTGACCACCAATGCCCCCCATTCCCCGGTATCCCGAAGTCACAGTATTACCCCCTGTGTTCTATGTCTCTGGCCACCAATGCCCCCCGCCCCATTCCCTGGCACCCTGGAGGCACATAATTACCCCCTGTGTTCTATGTCTCTGACCACCAATGCCCCCCATTCCCTGGCACCCTGGAGGCACAGTATTGCCCCCTGTGTTCTATGTCTCTGACCACCAATGCCCCCCATTCCCTGGCATTCTTAAGTCACAGTATTACCCCCTGTGTTCTATATCTCTGACCACCAATGCCCCCCTTTCCCTTGCATCCTGAAGTCACAGTATTACCCCCTGTGTTCTATGTCTCTGGCCCCTAATGCCCCCATTCCCTGGCATCCTGAAGTCACAGTATTACCCCCTGTGTTCTATGTCTCTGGCCCCTAATGCCCCCTGCAACATTTCCTGGCACCCTGGAGGCACAGTATTACCCCCTGTGTTCTATGTCTCTGACCACCAATGCCCCCCATTCCCTGGCATCCTGAAGTCACAGTATTACCCCCTGTGTTCTATGTCTCTGGCCACCAATGCCCCCATTCCCTAGCACCCTGGAGACACAGTAGAACCCGCTGTGTTCCATGTCTCCAGCCTCCAATGCCCCCCCCACCCTGGAGGCAAAGTATTAACCCCTATGTTCCATATTTATGGCCTCCAATGTCCCCCCCACACGCACACATTTTCTAGCACCCAGCACAATATTAATCCTTGTGTTCCATGTCTCCAGCCTCCAATATCCCCCTGTTCCCTGGCATCCCAGAGACACAATATTACCCCCTGTGTTCTATGTATCGTGCCTCCAAAGCCCCCCTATTCCCTGGCACCCTGGAGGCACAGTATTGCCCCATGTTCCATGTCTCTGGCCTCCACTGCCCCCCCCATTCCCTGGCACCCTGGAGGCACAGTATTAACCCATGAGTTCTATGTTTGTGGTCACCAATGCCCCCCCCCTATTCTCTGGTACCCTGGAGGCACAGTTTTACACCCCCCCTGTGTTCCATGCCTCTGACCATCAATGCCCCCCTTCTCTGGCACCCAGGAGGCACAGTATTACCCCCTGTGTTCCATGCCTCTGGCCTTCAATGCCCCCCATTCCCTGGCAACCTGGAGGCACAGTATTACCCCCCCCCCCGTGTTCCATGTCTCTGATCATTAATGCCCCCCCTTCTCTGGCACCCAAGAGGCACAGTATTAACCCCTATGTTCTATGTCTCTGACCACCAATGCCCCCCCCATTCCCCAGCACCCAGAAGGCACAGTATTACCCCCCCCCCCCATGTTCCATGTCTCTGGCCTCCAATGCCCCCCCCCCAATTCCCTGGTACCCTGGAGGCACAGTATTAACCCATGAGTTCTATGTTTGTGATCACCAATGCCCCCCCCCCCCCCTATTCTCTGGTACCCTGGAGGCACAGTTTTACACCCCCCCCCCGTGTTGCATGCCTCTGACCATCAATGCCCCCCTTCTCTGGCACCCAGGAGGCACAGTATTAACCCCTGTGTTCCATGACTCTGGCCTTCAATGCCCCCCATTCCCTGGCAACCTGGAAGCACAGTATTACCCCCCTGTGTTCCATGTCTCTGACCATCAATGCCCCCCCTTCTCTGGCACCCAAGAGGCACAGTATTAACCCCATGTTCCATGTCTCTGACCACCAGTGCCCCCCCCCATTCCCTGGCACCCAGAAGGCACAGTATTACCCCCCCCCCCCATGTTCTATGTCTCTGACCACTAATACCCACCCCCCCATTCTCTGGTACCCTGGAGGCACAGTATTAACCCATGAGTTCTATGTTTGTGATCACCAATGCCCCCCCCATTCTCTGGTACCCTGGAGGCACAGTTTTACACCCCCCCGTGTTCCATTTCTCTGACCATCAATGCCCCCCTTCTCTGGCACCCAGGAGGCACAGTATTACCCCCTGTGTTCCATGCCTCTGGCCTCCAATGCCCCCCATTCCCTGGCACCCTGGAGGTACAGTATTACCCCCCCCCCCCCGTGTTCCATGTCTCTGACCATCAATGCCCCCCTTCTCTGGCACCCAAGAGGCACAGTATTAACCCCATGTTCCATGTCTCTGACCACCAGTGCCCCCCCCCATTCCCTGGCACCCTGAAGGCACAGTATTACCCCCTGTGTTCTATGTCTCTGGCCTCCAATGCCCCCCATTCCCTGGCACCCTGGATACTGTGATGTTGATCTGGTTTTCATCATACTTTTTTTCGTAAAGACTCTTTTGGTTACTATGTGAGAATTCCCAGCGCCATGAAACCCATGTGAATGTTGAAATCTTTTTTTTTTTTTTTTTTTTTCAGGTCTGGCCTCCATTATGAAGCGTTTACTCTGCAAATACGACAACTTGTTTGAGGTCTCCTTCCCGTACTCCATGGGCTGGCACGGTGCGTCCACCAGGCAGGAAAACACAATGGAAAACTAAAGCTGCCCACTCACTTTACAATCTGATTGTACAGTGGAACCTCGGATTACGAGTATAATCAGTTCCAGGAGAATGCTTGTAATCCAAAGCACTCTCATATCAAAGCGAATTTCCTACAACTTGTGTTCCATGTCCCCACCCTCCATTCCCCCCCACCCTGGAGGCAAAGTATTACCTCCTGTGTTCTATGTCTCTGACCACCAATGCCCTCCCATTCCTTGGCACCCTGTAGGCACAGTATTAGCCCCTGTGGTTTATGTCTCTGGCCACCAATGCCCCCGCCCCATTCCCTGGCACCCTGGAGACACTGTATTACCCCCTGTGTTCCATGTCTCCAGCCTCCAATGCCCCCCCACCCTGGAGGCAAAGTATTAACCCCTATGCTCCATATTGAGGTCTAGTGCTAGAATTATTGCCTCGCTCTGACGATCGCGGCGATACCTCACATTTTCATATGCGGGCGCGATTTCCGTATGCGCTTTCTTTGTTGCGCAAGCTCAGGGGGGGGGGGGGGGGGGGCGCTTCAATTATTTTTTTTTTCTTTTTTCTTTTTATAATATTAAATAGTTTTTTTTTACATTTTGATCACTTTTATTGCTGTCACAAGGAATGTAAACATCTCAGGTAACAGTAATAGGTAATGACAGGTACTCTTTATAGAGGGATCGGGGGTCTAATCCCTCCTTTGCACTTCAAAGTATTCAGATCGCCGAAAACGGCGATTCTGAATACTGTGTACTGCCATTGGCAGCCGAGAAACCCAGAAGTGACGTCATGACGTCGCTTCCGTGTTTCCATTGCGGAGACTGAATCAAAGCCGAGTGCCCAGTGCCGCCTATGAGTGCCCATCAGTGCCGCCTGTGAGTGCCTATCAGTACCGCCTGTCAGTGCTACCTATCAGTGCCCTTCAGTGCCGCCTCATCGGTGCCCATCAGTGCCGCCATATCAGTGCCCATAATTGAAGAAGATAACTTACTTATTTACAAAAAAATAACAGAAAAAAATAAAAACTTTATTTTCTCTAAATTTTTTATTTTTTTTAGTTGTTGCGCAAAAAATAAAAAACCGCAGAGGTGATCAAATACCACCAAAAGAAAGCTCTATTTGTGGGGAAAAAAATATAACAATTTCATTTGGGTACAGTGTAGCACGACCGCGCAATTGTCATTCAAAGTGCGACAGCGCTGAAAGCTGACAATTGCCCTGGGCAGGAAGGTGCGTAAGTGCCCTGTATGGAAGTGGTTAATTAAAATGTATTCATTTGTATATATATATTTTTTTGGCCCAATGTTTTTTTTTTTCATCAAAAATCTATTTTTCAATATTTCTTTTGGTGATATTTGATCGCCTCTGCGTTTTTTTAGTTTTTAGTGCGCTATAAACCCAAAAAAAGGCAGCAATTTAAGAAACAACTTTCTACTGTAAAATACATTTTTTAAAAAATTCTGCTACACGTTTTTGGTAAAAAAAAAAAAAAAAAATCTCAATAAGCGCAGATTGATTGGTTTGTGCAAAAGTTATACAAACAATGGGATATATACTGGAATTTTTATTTATTTTTTACTAGTCATGGCGTTGATCAGTGGCTTATAGCGGGGCTGTGATATTGTGGCGGACAAATTGGACACTTTTTTGGGATCCAGTGACACCAATACAGTGATTAGTGTGAAAAAAAAAATATGCACTGTCACTGTACTAATGACACTGGCTGGGAAGGAAGTTATCAAAGGGTTAACTGTGTGCCTAGCCTGTGTTTTCTTACTGTGGGGGAGGTGCTTGTATTAGGGGAAGACATGGATTCGTGTCCCTGCTTTGCTTCCTTACTGACACAGAATGGCGATCTGCCTTGTTTACATAGATGATCAGCGGGTGCCGGCGGACATCGAGTTCATGGCACCCGCTGATCCTGCGAAGCGCGGCCGCCCCTCAGTATAACCACAAAGATATCTTTATTGGAGTACAATAACCAAGAGGAACCAATCGCATTTCAGATAAGAAAAAAAAACAAAAATCTTTGTCCTGAGACCTTCTATAGATCTTTCTTCTCTTCCAGGCGCTCCGACCGGCTCTCATCTCGCTGAGGACTGCAGCCACTGGCAGCTCCATGCTCACTACTACCCGCCGCTGCTGCGTTCCGCCTCTGTGCGCAAATTCATGGTGGGGTACGAGATGTTGGCTCAAGCCCAGAGGGACCTGACGGCAGAGCAGGTGAGTTTATACTTTCTTCTCACTGATCACCAATGTAAGGAACATTCTTCTCACTGATCACCAATGTAAGGAACATTCTTCCCACTGATCACCAATGTAAGGAACATTCTTCCCACTGATCACCAATGTAAGGAACATTCTTCTCACTGATCACCAATGTAAGGGACATTCTTCTCACTGATCACCAATGTAAGGGACATTCTTCCCACTGACCCCCAATGTAAGGGACATTCTTCCCACTGATCACCAATGTAAGGAACATTCTTCCCACTGACCACCAATGTAAGGAACATTCTTCTCACTGATCACCAATGTAAGGGACATTCTTCCCACTGATCACCAATGTAAGGAACATTCTTCCCACTGATCACCAATGTAAGGGACATTCTTCTCACTGATCACCAATGTAAGGAACATTCTTCCCACTGATCACCAATGTAAGGGACATTCTTCCCACTGATCACCAATGTAAGGAACATTCTTCTCACTGATCACCAATGTAAGGGACATTCTTCTCACTGATCACCAATGTAAGGAACATTCTTCCCACTGATCACCAATGTAAGGAACATTCTTCCCACTGATCACCAATGTAAGGAACATTCTTCTCACTGATCACCAATGTAAGGGACATTCTTCCCACTGATCACCAATGTAAGGAACATTCTTCCCACTGATCACCAATGTAAGGGACATTCTTCTCACTGACCACCAATGTAAGGAACATTCTTCTCACTGATCACCAATGTAAGGAACATTCTTCTCACTGATCACCAATGTAAGGAACATTCTTCCCACTGATCACCAATGTAAGGGACATTCTTCCCACTGATCACCAATGTAAGGAACATTCTTCCCACTGATCACCAATGTAAGGGACATTCTTCTCACTGACCACCAATGTAAGGAACATTCTTCTCACTGATCACCAATGTAAGGAACATTCTTCTCACTGATCACCAATGTAAGGAACATTCTTCTCACTGATCACCAATGTAAGGAACATTCTTCTCACTGATCACCAATGTAAGGAACATTATTCCCACTGATCACCAATGTAAGGGACATTCTTCTCACTGATCACCAATGTAAGGGACATTCTTCCCACTGATCACCAATGTAAGGGACATTCTTCCCACTGATCACCAATGTAAGGAACATTCTTCCCACTGATCACCAATGTAAGGAGCATTCTTCTCACTGATCACCAATGTAAGGAACATTCTTCCCACTGATCACCAATGTAAGGGACATTCTTCCCACTGATCACCAATGTAAGGAGCATTCTTCTCACTGATCACCAATGTAAGGAACATTCTTCCCACTGATCACCAATGTAAGGGACATTCTTCTCACTGATCACCAATGTAAGGAGCATTCTTCTCACTGACCACCAATGTAAGGAACATTCTTCTCACTGATCACCAATGTAAGGAACATTCTTCCCACTGATCACCAATGTAAGGGACATTCTTCTCACTGATCACCAATGTAAGGGACTTTCTTCCCACTGATCACCAATGTAAGGAACATTCTTCTCACTGATCACCAATGTAAGGGACATTCTTCTCACTGATCACCAATGTAAGGAACATTCTTCCCACTGATCACCAATGTAAGGGACATTCTTCTCACTGATCACCAATGTAAGGAACATTCTTCCCACTGATCACCAATGTAAGGAACATTCTTCCCACTGATCACCAATGTAAGGGACATTCTTCCCACTGATCACCAATGTAAGGGACATTCTTCTCACTGATCACCAATGTAAGGAACATTCTTCCCACTGATCACCAATGTAAGGAACATTCTTCCCACTGATCACCAATGTAAGGAACATTCTTCTCACTGATCACCAATGTAAGGGACATTCTTCCCACTGATCACCAATGTAAGGGACATTCTTCTCACTGATCACCAATGTAAGGAAAATTCTTCCCACTGATCACCAATGTAAGGGGCATTCTTCTCACTGATCACCAATGTAAGGGGCATTCTTCCCACTGATCACCAATGTAAGGAACATTCTTCTCACTGATCACCAATGTAAGGGACATTCTTCTCACTGATCACCAATGTAAGGGACATTCTTCCCACTGATCACCAATGTAAGGGACATTCTTCTCACTGATCACCAATGTAAGGGACATTCTTCTCACTGATCACCAATGTAAGGGACATTCTTCCCACTGATCACCAATGTAAGGGACATTCTTCCCACTGACCACCAATGTAAGGGACATTCTTCCCACTGATCACCAATGTAAGGGACATTCTTCTCACTGATCACCAATGTAAGGGACATTCTTCCCACTGATCACCAATGTAAGGAACATTCTTCCCACTGATCACCAATGTAAGGAACATTCTTCCCACTGATCACCAATGTAAGGAGCATTCTTCTCACTGATCACCAATGCAAGGAACATTCTTCCCACTGATCACCAATGTAAGGAGCATTCTTCTCACTGATCACCAATGTAAGGAGCATTCTTCTCACTGACCACCAATGTAAGGAACATTCTTCTCACTGATCACCAATGTAAGGGACATTCTTCTCACTGATCACCAATGTAAGGAACATTCTTCCCACTGATCACCAATGTAAGGAACATTCTTCCCACTGATCACCAATGTAAGGAGCATTCTTCTCACTGATCACCAATGTAAGGGACATTCTTCTCACCGATCACCAATGTAAGAGACATTCTTCCCACTGATCACCAATGTAAGGAACATTCTTCTCACTGATCACCAATGTAAGGGACATTCTTCCCACTGATCACCAATGTAAGGAACAGTCTTCCCACTGATCACCAATGTAAGGGACATTCTTCCCACTGATCACCAATGTAAGGAACATTCTTCCCAATTTTGTTTATTAAAAGTCTTGCAAACAAAAAGCATAAAATCACTATAAGATATACATAAATATACACATATTTACATAAATGAAAATAAATATAGCAAATCTGCTCTCAAACAAAAGACTTTACAGCAAAGCAAAAATTATGTAATCACCGGGAAAATAAATCTTAATACAACTCACACCACTACACCAGACAAACCTGCAAGGTCAAGAAACAAACCCGCACCCATTATGCATGCAGCCCTTCTAAGAAACGTCCAACACCATGCATCCACCTATTTCTACCTCAATTACCCGCCGGCACGTTACCATATCGGTTTCAAAAAGTACCGCAACTCCGCTGCAGGGCTCAGCCGCAAGAGACCAAAAGGAGGGACGGCATCTCCACTCCCTTTTTGCCAGGTGGACATCGGCCAAAGTATGGAGCCAGGTCTCTTGCAAAAATAAAATCTCAGCATCAAACTCACTGAGCAAAAATAAGGCCATATCACAAGCTCTTGCAGATTTAATGCTGGCGACATTAATGGTCGCCACCTTTATCGGAGGGGGAACTGCCATCAGGATGATTGGGGTAGTCGTTTCTTGACCTTCACCACACTCTCATCACCAGAAACCGCTCTCTTCAAACTACGTGACTCCCCCTCATCCATAGGTGAAAAAGAGGAAGACAAGGACATCTCCTCACCCGACAACACATTAAAGGTGTTACCAAGAGGAACCCCTCCTGGATCCGACTCTGAGGAAGAGACGACTGGTTTTCTTGTCTTTCTCTTCATTTTTTTCCTCCTCCTGATCTTCTCCCACCCCTCCTCATCCGAATCCTCATCAACGGAATGTGAGACATGGGGTATGGACACCCTTCCATCAGCCCCACCCCCATCCAGCACCCCCACATTCCCCTGACCACGCTTGCGCTGCCGAGGGACAGGTACTGGAGGCTGAGTGGGAAGATCCGCTAAACCTGCCCCCCCAGCAGCCTCCGCCAGTCTGGAGGATCTACGAATAGATGGATTAGGGACAGATTTAGGGACCACATCACCAGGGGGAACAGAAACAGATGTCACAGACACAGAAGGGACAGACTCAGGGACCACATCACCAGGGGGAACAGAAACAGGTGTCACAGACACAGAAGGGACAGACTCAGGGACCACATCACTAGGGGGAACAGAAACAGATGTCACAGACACAGAAGGGACAGATTCAGGGACCACATCACTGGGGGGAACAGAAACAGATGTCACAGACACAGAAGGGACAGACTCAGGGACCACATCACTAGGGGGGACAGAAACAGATGTCACAGACACAGGAGGGACAGACTCAGGGACCACATCACCAGGGGGAACAGAAACAGGTGTCACAGACACAGAAGGGACAGACTCAGGGACCACATCACTAGGGGGAACAGAAACAGATGTCACAGACACAGAAGGGACAGACTCAGGGACCACATCACTAGGGGGAACAGAAACAGATGTCACAGACACAGAAGGGACAGACTCAGGGACCACATCACTAGGGGGGACAGAAACAGATGTCACAGACACAGGAGGGACAGACTCAGGGACCACATCACTAGGGGGAACAGAAACAGATGACACAGAAGGGACAGACTCAGGGACCACATCACTAGGGGGAACAGAAACAGATGTCACAGACACAGGAGGGACAGACTCAGGGACCACATCACTAGGGGGAACAGAAACAGATGTCACAGACACAGAAGGGACAGACTCAGGGACCACATCACTAGGGGGAACAGAAACAGATGTCACAGACACAGAAGGGACAATCTCAGGGACCACATCACTAGGGGGAACAGAAACAGATGTCACAGACACAGGAGGGACAACAACAGTTTCAGTGGCCTCATCCTCCTTATCCAGCCTCTGCAGCTCAGCCTCCAACCCTGGCAGGTTATGTAATGCCTCCGGGCATTGACTGTAGGGGTGACCAAGTTTTTGGCACAAATTGCACCGAATGTCAGTACAGTCTTTAGCCAAATGGCCAAGCTCCTGGCACAAAAAACATTTCTTGCGGGTGCAGGTGGAGGCAAAGTGGCCCTTGTCACCACATTTATTGCACACCTTAGGCTGACCCTGGTAAAAAATGGTCAGCCTGTCCCTCCCCAGAAAGGCTGAACAGGGCAGATGTTGAACAACATTTCCCTGCACCCCCAATTTTAGTGACACTGTCCAGGCCCCTGTCCATATCCCATGCTGATCAAGGACCTTCCGCAGTGGAGCGAGGACCTCACCATATCGGCGTAACCATACTACCAAATCAGCCTCTGGGATGGATTCGTTACGCACAAGGATCGTCACTGATTTTATTAGAGGCTGCCTGGAAACCACCTTTGGCATCCAACCATTCCACTGCGGAAGGTCCCTGCGCCCCCTAAAACGTTCCCAAAACAAATCCAGACCCTCAGGTTTTACAAAGGATAAATCAAATTCCCAACTCCCGACGGGACAAATCAAAGCAAAAATGTCTGCGACTTTGAACCCCATTTCCAGGATCAACTCGGCCACCCTCCCCCTTACTGGTGGGGTCCCCTCCCCCTCCCACTTCAACTGGACCACGTTTCTCCGCTTATACCCACCAACCATCCCACCACTAAACCCCCCCAAATTGTGACCACTAACACCTGCAGCATTCCCCCCACCCTCCTTGGTGCGATTCCCCAAAACCGACGCGTAACTCCCAGCAGATAAAACATTGGTTTGTTTTGAACCATCTGACACATTTGCAGCAGATATCGATTGCACAGATTTGGTCTGAACAATCGGTGAGTCTTTCCTCTGCTGAGCAGGGGGAGGAATGTCATTTTGATTTTTCCCAGCAGTATTAACCCCTTCACCACCCACCACATCCATTGTTTTATCATTACTGTCATTCTTAGAACTTGCTGGAATATTCACAGTTCCTGCAGTCTTCCCAGCAGTGTCAGTTCCCACTGCTGTGCTTGTAGAAGCTTCAGCTGGTCGGTTCTCTTCTGTCAGGACAGGGTTGTCATCAGGGGATAGTGCAGGCTGGTCTGACACTGCAACAGGTGAAACCTCCATTGCTTCTTCCACTGCACATGGTGCAATATGCTGATCCCCTCCCCCACCACAGGGAGGCTCAGGTGAGGCAATCTCATTGCTAGTAACAGGCATACCTTGTACAGAGGAACTACAGGTCCCAGCAGAAACTCCAGGCAGCGCTCTGCACAAGGCCTTCCTTTTCTGCTCCTCAGTCAGGACACCGTCCACCACAGCAGGTTGGGCAGACATGTTGGAAGGCAGTGAGGGGTGCTGACATTTCTCCACCTGTACTGGCTTGGCTTCAGGGACTTCTGTATTAGCAGGCTTGTTTGCTCTCAGGGGTGACTCCATCTCCTGGATACATTTCAGGGTGCCATGCCCACTCTCAACCCCCTGGCTGGTTGCCGTTGGCGATTCCAAGCCCTGACATGGAGGGAGAGGTGCAGAGGCAGATGGACCCGCGTCATCCATTATCTGAGGCTCCTGCTGG
Source organism: Rana temporaria (assembly GCF_905171775.1). Classification (NCBI taxonomy): domain Eukaryota; kingdom Metazoa; phylum Chordata; class Amphibia; order Anura; family Ranidae; genus Rana; species Rana temporaria. Next base: position 674,009,848 of record NC_053489.1, on the reverse strand, counting down.
TCCCTGGAACTTGCTGTCTGGCTGGCAAATCTCCTCTCATTATCAAACTTTTCTCCACTTTTATCTTTCAGCTTTTCCAATAATAAAGATTGTTCCTTTACCTTTTCCTCCAATTCCTGCAACTCAGGCTTCATGGCCAAACGATTTTTACTCCAGGCCTGGAAGTACTTGATTTTGAAGGATTTGTGTTCAGCCTTCAAAATTTTAAGTTTTTCTTCAGCTCTTCCAATCGCTCTAAAACGATCAATGCTCTTCTGACTGAAGACATTTGCATCCACAGCAGGGCCTGGACCTACAGACAGATCCTCCACCTCCTCCTCACTAGGCCCCGTATCATCAGGGGGATCCGTCCCGGGGCCTCCCCCAGGATCAGGCATTATTCCTGGGCCAAGCTAGCAGGCAAGGCCCAGGCTTGAAAAAGGTTGGTTCTCTCAGAGAGCTCCTTGGGTGTGTCCTCCTCCTTCTTCCCACTGACCACCAATGTAAGGGACATTCTTCCCACTGATCACCAATGTAAGGAACATTCTTCTCACTGATCACCAATGTAAGGGACATTCTTCTCACTGATCACCAATGTAAGGGACATTCTTCCCACTGATCACCAATGTAAGGGACATTCTTCCCACTGATCACCAATGTAAGGAGCATTCTTCCCACTGATCACCAATGTAAGGGACATTCTTCTCACTGATCACCAATGTAAGGAACATTCTTCCCACTGATCACCAATGTAAGGAACATTCTTCCTAGTCATCAGCAATGTAAGGGACATTCTTCCCACTGATCACCAATGTAAGGAGCATTCTTCCCACTGATCACCAATGTAAGGAACATTCTTCTCACTGATCACCAATGTAAGGGACATTCTTCCCACTGATCACCAATGTAAGGGACATTCTTCCCAATTTTGTTTATTAAAAGTCTTGCAAACAAAAAGCATAAAATCACTATAAGATATACATAAATATACACATATTTACATAAATGAAAATAAATATAGCAAATCTGCTCTCAAACAAAAGACTTTACAGCAAAGCAAAAATCATGTAATCACCAGGAAAGTAAATCTTAATACAAACTCACACCACTACACCAGACAAACCTGCAAGGTCAAGAAACAAACCCGCACCCATTATGCATGCAGCCCTTCTAAGAAACGTCCAACACCATACATCCACCTATTTCTACCTCAATTACCCGCCGGCGCGTTACCATATCGGTTTCAAAAAGTACCGCAACTCCGCTGCAGGGCTCAGCCGCAAGAGACCAAAAGGAGGGACCGCATCTCCACTCCCTTTTTGCCAGGTGGACATCGGCCAAAGTATGGAGCCAGGTCTCTTGCAAAAATAAAATCTCGGCATCAAACTCGCTGAGCAAAAATAAGGCCATATCACAAGCTCTTGCAGATTTAATGCTGGCGACATAAATGGTCGCCACCTTTATCGGAGGGGGAACTGCCATCAGGATGATTGGGGTAGTCGTTTCTTGACCTTCACCACACTCTCATCACCAGAAACCGCTCTCTTCAAACAACGTGACTCATCCATAGATGAAAAAGAAGAAGACAAAGACATCTTTTCACCTGACAACACATTAAAGGTGTTACCAAGGGGAACCCCTCCTGGATCCGACTCTGAGGAAGAGACGACCGGTTTTCTTGTCTTTCTCTTCATTTTTTTCCTCCTCCTAATCTTCTCCCACCCCTCCTCATCCGAATCCCCATCAATGGAATGTGAAACATGGGGTACGGACACCCTTCCATCAGCCCCACCCCCATCCAGCACCCCCACATTCCCCTGACCACGCTTGCGCTGCCGAGGGGCAGGGACTGGAGGCTGAGTGGGAAGATCCGCTAAACCTGCCCCCCCAGCAGCCTCCGCCAGTCTGGAGGATCTACGAATAGATGGATTAGGGACAGGAGGGACAGATTTAGGGACCACATCTCTAGGGGGAACAGAAACAGATGTCACAGACACAGAAGGGACAGACTCAGGGACCACATCACTAAGGGGAACAGAAACAGATGTCACAGACACAGGAGGGACAGACTCAGGGACCACATCACTAGGGGGAACAGAAACAGATGTCACAGACACAGGAGGGACAACAAGAGTTTCAGTGGCCTCATCCTCCTTATCCAGCCTCTGCAGCTCAGCCTCCAACCCTGGCAGGTTATGTAATGCCTCCGGGCATTGACTGTACGGGTGACCAAGTTTTTGGCACAAATTGCACCGAATGTCAGTACAGTCTTTAGCCAAATGGCCAAGCTCCTGGCACAAAGAACATTTCTTGCGGGTGCAGGTGGAGGCAAAATGGCCCTTGTCACCACATTTATTGCACACCTTAGGCTGACCCTGGTAAAAAATGGTCAGCCTGTCCCTCCCCAGAAAGGCTGAACAGGGCAGATGTTGAACAACATCTCCCTGCACCCCCAATTTTAGTGACACTGTCCAGGCCCCTGTCCATATCCCATGCTGATCAAGGACCTTCCGCAGTGGAGCGAGGACTTCACCATAGCGGCGTAACCATACTACCAAATCAGCCTCTGGGATGGATTCGTTACGCACAAGGATCGTCACTGATTTTATTAGAGGCTGCCTGGAAACCACCTTTGGCATCCAACCATTCCACTGCGGAAGGTCCCTGCGCCCCCTAAAACGTTCCCAAAATAAATCCAGACCCTCAGGTTTTACAAAGGACAAATCAAATTCCCAACTCCCAATGGGACAAATCAAAGCAAAAATGTCTGCGACTTTGAACCCCATTTCCAGGATCAACTCGGCCACCCTCCCCCTTACTGGTGGGGTCCCCTCCCCCTCCCACTTCAGCTGGACCACATTTCTCCGCTTATACCCACCAACCATCCCCCCACTAAACCCCCCCAAATTGTGACCACCAACATTTGCACCATTCCCCCCACCCTCCTTGGTGCGATTCCCCAAAACCGACGCGTAACTCCCAGCAGATAAAACATTTGTTTGTTTTGAACCATCTGACACATTTGCAGCAGATATCGATTGCACAGATTTGGTCTGAACAATCGGCGAGTCTTTCCTCTGCTGAGCAGGGGGAGGAATGTCATTTTTATTTTTCCCAGCAGTATTAACCCCTTCACCACCCACCACATCCATTGTTTTATCATTACTGTCATTTTTAGAACTTGCTGGAATATTCACAGTTCCTGCAGTCTTCCCAGCAGTGTCAGTTCCCACTGCTGTGCTTGTAGAAGCTTCAGCTGGTCGGTTCTCTTCTGTCAGGACAGGGTTGTCATCAGAGGATAGTGCAGGCTGGTCTGATACTGCAGCAGGTGAAACCTCCATTGCTTCTTCCACTGCACATGGTGCAATATGCTGATCCCCTCCCCCACCACAGGGAGGCTCAGGTGAGGCAATCTCATTGCTGGTAACAGGCATACCTTGTACAGAGGAACTACAGGTCCCAGCAGAAACTCCAGGCAGCGCTTTGCACAAGGCCTTCCCTTTCTGCTCCTTAGTCAGGACACCGTCCACCACAGCAGGTTGGGCAGACATGTTGGAAGACAGTGAGGTGTGCTGATATTTCTCCACCTGTGCTGGCTTGGCTTCAGGGACTTCTGTATTAGCAGGCTTGTTTGCTCTCAGGGGTGACTCCATCTCCTGGATACATTTCAGGGTGCCATGCTCACTCTCAAAACCCTGGCTGGTTGCCGTCGGCGATTCCAAGCCCTGACATGGAGGGAGAGGTGCAGAAGCAGATGGACCCGCGTCATCCATTATCTGAGGCTGTTGCTGGTCCCTGGAACTTGCTGTCTGGCTGGCAAATCTCCTCTCATTATCAAACTTTTCTCCACTTTTATCTTTCAGCTTTTCCAATAATAAAGATTGCTCCTTTACCTTTTCCTCCAATTCCTGCAACTCAGGCTTCATGGCCAAACGATTTTTACTCCAGGCCTGGAAATACTTGATTTTGAAGGATTTGTGTTCAGCCTTCAAAATTTTAAGTTTTTCTTCAGCTCTTCCAATCGCCCTAAAACGATCAATGCTCTTCTGACTGAAGACATTCGCATCCACAGCAGGGCCTGGACCTACAGACAGATCCTCCACCTCCTCCTCACTAGGCCCCGTATCATCAGGGGGATCCATCCCGGGGCCTCCCCCAGGATCAGGCATTATTCCTGGGCCAAGCTAGCAGGCAAGGCCCAGGCTTGAAAAAGGTTGGTTCTCTCAGAGAGCTCCTTGGGTGTGTCCTCCTCCTTCTTCCCACTGATCACCAATGTAAGGAACATTCTTCTCACTGATCACCAATGTAAGGGACATTCTTCCCACTGATCACCAATGTAAGGAACATTCTTCCCACTGATCACCAATGTAAGGGACATTCTTCTCACTGATCACCAATGTAAGGGACATTCTTCTCACTGATCACCAATGTAAGGAACATTCTTCCTACTGATCACCAATGTAAGGAACATTCTTCTCACTGATCACCAATGTAAGGAGCATTCTTCCCACTGATCACCAATGTAAGGGACATTCTTCTCACTGATCACCAATGTAAGGGACATTCTTTCTTCCCACTGATCACCAATGTAAGGGACATTCTTCCCACTGATCACCAATGTAAGGAACTTTCTTCCCACTGATCACCAATGTAAGGGACATTCTTCCCACTGATCACCAATGTAAGGAACATTCTTCTCACTGATCACCAATGTAAGGGACATTCTTCTCACTGATCACCAATGTAAGGGACATTCTTCTCACTGATCACCAATGTAAGGGACATTCTTCCCACTGATCACCAATGTAAGGAACATTCTTCCCACTGATCACCAATGTAAGGAACATTCTTCCCACTGATCACCAATGTAAGGGACATTCTTCCCACTGATCACCAATGTAAGGGACATTCTTCCCACTGATCACCAATGTAAGGGACATTCTTCCCGCTGATCACCAATGTAAGGAGTATTCTTCTCACTGATCACCAATGTAAGGAACATTCTTCTCACTGATCACCAATGTAAGGAGCATTCTTCTCACTGATCACCAATGTAAGGAACATTCTTCTCACTGATCACCAATGTAAGGAACATTCTTCTCACTGATCACCAATGTAAGGGACATTCTTCCCACTGATCACCAATGTAAGGGACATTCTTCTCACTGATCACCAATGTAAGGAACATTCTTCTCACTGATCACCAATGTAAGGGACATTCTTCTCACTGATCACCAATGTAAGGAACATTCTTCTCACTGATCACCAATGTAAGTGTAGCACCCTCTAGTGTGAGTGCAGGCAAATTTATGTTTTGGCTCATGGTAAAACGAGTCTTTGAATCTGGGTCAAAAGTTTACCACAGTTCAGGGCTGGATGACTCATGCAGGCAGGACTCTGGTGCCTCCTCAGGTTTCTAGAAGGTTGGAGAACCTTCTGGAAACTGGGGGGGGGGGGCGGAGGCCAATCTCCAGGCAGTGGGATTGGCATGGAGGCTAAGCCAGCCCTTAAATATGGATGAGCCAAGCTGGTAGGGAGTTTAGTGGAAGATGGAGTGCTGAGGAGACTGTTGGTGGCCCGTGAGGAGAAGTGTTACCATTTAGCCTGCCTGTGTCATTCTTCCATGCGTCCGGTGCCCCTGCGCCCCGTATGAGTGGCCGCACCTGGCTACCATGCACAGCTGCACCAGATTCTGAGTGCTCCAGTTTCAGTAAATCTCCCCCATTTTGTACAATTATAACTTACCAGGTATTTCATATTTTCCTCTGTTTTTTATTTTTATTTCCTCCCAGGCGGCTGAACGCCTTCGGAATTTACCAGAGGAGCATTACAAGTTGAGACAGACGGAGCCGAGGGGTGAAGATACAGAGTAGTAGTACTCCCGATTCGAAACTGAAGATGGTAGAGGTGGAAATATCCAGATAAATTTATTTTCCGGCCGGACGTGGAATTCTACCTGCTGAGGATGTGCGTTTCCAAACGCAGCGGGATACAACGTCTGCACCCTGGACCAGACGTAGCGGCGCGGACAGTCATCTCCGGGTCACACTGAACTGATCTATAGGAATTGTATTCAAGGGATATTAAAGAAAAATACTATATTTTAAAGAAACTTTATATTTTATAAATGTGAGTTTTCAAAGGTATCCTAATCATTGACAGTCCCTCTGATGGACAGATGGGGGTTTGTAAGAGATTTTTGGCTGATTTTGTGATCACTAGGGGGCTGTGGTGGTAGTTTTTTAAATTTTTTAATGACCCGAATTTTTGGAAGAGGGTTATATGTGTCCTGAAATCATGGATCATGGATTCACCATCTACTTTTGGTTACAGCCCTTGTGATGACGGTATTCTCCTCTTCATGCTGCGCAGAGATCGTCCAGCTCATGGGACAACACTCTATGGGCTCCTTTACACTTGCTTCAAAATGCGGCATTGGAGACGCTTTTTTTTTTTTTTAACCACTTCACCCACGGAGGATTTGGCTGCCCAATGACCGGGCCGCTTTTTGCGATTCGGCACTGCGTCGCTTTAACTGACAATTGCGCGGTCGTGCGATGTGGCTCCCAAACAAAATTGGCGTCCTTTTTTTTCCCCACAAATAGAGCTTTCTTTTGGTGGTATTTGATCACCTCTGCGTTTTTTTTTTTGCGCTATAAACAAAAATAAAGCGAAAACTTTGAAAAAAATTCAATATTTTTTACTTTTTGCTATAATAAATAAATATCTCCAAAAAATGTATACATTTTTTCTTTTTCCTCAGTTTAGGCCGATATGTATTTTTCTATATATTTTTGCGCAGAAGTTATAGGCCCAGATTCACAAAGCACTTACGCCGACGTATAACAAGGTACGCCGACGTAAGTGCCAATGTGCGCCTGCGTATGTGTGCAGCAGAACCACGAACCAACATGCGCCTAAAAACAGGCTACACCCCGCCGACGTAGCTTGCACACGCCGGCGTAGGGTGGGCGCAAATATGGGCTGGACGCATGGTGCCGCTCCCATTGATTAGCCATTCAAACATGCAAATGAGGGAAATACGCTGATTCACGAACGTGCGTGTGCCCGGCGCATGCTACGCGAGGTGCGCGTAAGTTGTACGTCCGGCAAAAAGTTATTCCCCATAAAGGAGGTGCAACCCGGCAACAGACATGCAAAGGTCTGCACCAGGATACACAAGCCGGCATATTGTGCGTTGGACGTGTGTCTGGCTTGGCGTACGTTGTGTTACGGCGTACGCGGTGATCCGACGTAGCTTAGGCAGATGTCCTGGCTTGGTTGTGAGCAGGCGCAGGAGGGTGCTGTGCTTGCGTACATGTCACGGCGCATGCGCAGTTCGTGATACGTACCTGTCTGGCGCTCGGCCCATCATTTGCATGGGGTCACGCCCACTTCCACCTACGCCGACGTGCGCCTTCGAAACCCACGCCATGCTGGCGCAGCGTTGGGAGCACTGGCTTGCTGAAGGCAATGCTTGCCTCTCCGCGCTGCGTTGGTGTGGCATACGGTGTGTGCTCTACGGCGGCGTAATGTGCGCCTTGCTCTCTGTGAATCTGGGCCCTTGTGTCTACAAAATAGGGGATAGTTTTATGGCATTTTTATTAATATTTTTTATTTTTTTTTACTACTAACAGTGGCGATCATTTTTTTTTATTTTTTTTTTATCATGACTGACATTATGGCGGACACATCAGACACTTTTGACACTATTTTGGGACTATTGTCATTGATACAGTGATCAATGCTAGAAAAATGCGCTGATTACTGTATAAATGACACTGGCAGGGAAGGGTTTAACCATTAGGGGGCGATGAAGGGGTTAAGTGTGTCCTAGGGAGTGATTCTAAAGCCGTGTACACACGATCAGTTTGTCCGATGGACTGTTTTCATCGAGCAAACTGATCGTGTGTGCGCCCTATCGGTCTTTTTTACATCGGTGTAAAAAAATAGAAACATGTTTTAAGTTTTTCCTATTGATAAAAAAAAAAAACGATAGGAAATTCCGATCGTCTGTGTGGAACTCCATCGGAGAAAAATCCACGCATGCTCAGAATCAAGTCGACACATGCTCGGAAGAATCGAACTTCAATTTTTTTCGGCTCGTCGTAGTGTTTTATGTCACCGCGTTTTGGCACGGTCGGAATTGTGTGTAGGCAAGACTGATGAAAGTCGGCTTCATCGTAATTCCGACAAAAAAATCCATTGGATTTTACTCCATCAGAAATCCGATCATGTGTACAGGGCATTACTGTGTGGGGGCGTGGCTACCAGTGACACGACAGTGATCGCCGCTCCCGATCACAGGGAACAGAAGATCAGTGTCCTGTCACTAGGCAGAACAGGGAAATGCCTTGTTTACACAGGCATCCCCCCGTTCTGCAGCTCCGTGACAGGATCGCGGGACACCGGCGAACATCGAATCCGTGAGTCCCGTAGTCACACTCACGGAGCTCACGGGGGTGTGGGGGAGGGCGTCCTGGGCTTTGTGGGGGGATATCTGAATGATGGGTGCAGCTACAGGCATCATTCAGATATTGTTTTCACCCGGCGATTCCCTTCACCATAGGAACAATCATAGTGGCTGGTCAGCCGCTTGATCGTTCTTACGGGCGGCGAGAGGGGACATCCCCCCGCCGCCCTCCGGTGCTTCTACCGACTAACCACTGAGATCGGTGAGTCGGAGAACGGACCCGCTGGCCCCGGGTTTGTTCACCATAGAGATTTCCAGCGGACCAGATAGTCGCTGGAGTCTCTATGATCGTTGGAGGCCGGGCGTGATGTCATTACGTCACGCCCGGCCTCTGCATTAAAAAAAACCGGCGCCGTCTCAGCTGGGAAGCGGTGATCGTTTTTTTTTTTTTTTTTATTTCAGGCTTCCCAGCCTAGAGGTGAGATGTGGGGTCTTATTGATCCCAATATCTCACTGTAAAGAGGACCTGTCATGTCATATTCCTATTACAAGGGATGTTTACATTCGTTGCAATAGAAATAAAAGTGATCAAATTTATTATTTTTTTTAACCACTTCCGGACCGCCGCATGTACATTTACGTCGGCAGAATGGCACGGACAGGCACATTGGCGTACATGTACGTCCCTGCCTAGACGTGGGTCAGGGGTCTGATCAGGACCCCCCCCCCCCGGTACATGCGGCGGTTCCCGTGGCTTCAGGAGCGATCCGGGACGACGGTGCGGCTATTCGTTTCTAGCCGCTCCGTCGCGATCACTCCCCGGAGCTGAAGAACGGGGAGAGCCGTATGTAAACACGGCTTCCCCGTGCTTCACTGTGGCGGTTGCATCGATCGAGTGATCCCTTTTATAGGGAGACTCGATCGATGACGTCAGACCTACAGCCACACCCCCCTACAGTTGTAAACACACACTAGGTGAACCCTAACTCCTACAGCGCCCCCTGTGGTTACCTCCCAAACTGCAACTGTCATTTTCACAATAAACAATGCAATTTAAAGGCATTTTTTGCTGTGAAAATGACAATGGTCCCAAAAATGTGTCAAAATTGTCCGAAGTGTCCGCCATAATGTCGCAGTCACGAAAAAAATCGCTGATCGCTGCCATTAGTAGTAAAAAAAAATAAAATAATAAAACGATCCCCTATTTTGTAAACGCTATAAATTTTGCACAAACCTGCACAAAAATTTCAGAATTGGCCTGGTTGGCAAGTGGTTAAATGGCAACACTACTACAAAGGGTTGAATAAAAGCATTTATTGAAAATTGTATGAAACTTAATCACACATGTGATAATTGTTAAAACAATGACAAAAAACAAAAACAAAAGAAAAAAAATTCTTGCACTCATGAATAAATGTTGTACATATTAGTGGTTACTCTCCAATGTCCGAGAACAATCTTTGGTTCCCAACGCGTTTCAGGTTCAAATCAGAGGCGTAACCTGAAAGTTCAGGGTGTCGGTGCAAGAAATCACGAAGGCACCCCCCCCCCCCCAAAAAAAAAATCATGATTATGATACTTTTTTTTTTTTTTAGGGGGGCGGCAACAGCGTTAGTTGAGGGGGTGGCAGTGGTGATGCTGAGGTGGTGGCAGCGGTGGTAATTGAGGGGGATGTGGTAGCGGTGGTACTTGAGGGGGGGTGGCAGTGGTGATGTTGAGGTGGTGGCAGCGGTGGTAATTGAGGGGGATGTGGTAGCGGTGGTACTTGAGGGGGGGTGGCAGTGGTGATGTTGAGGTGGTGGCAGCGGTGGTAATTGAGGGGGATGTGGTAGCGGTGGTACTTGAGGGTTGGTGGCAGTGGTGATGTTAAGGTGGTGGCAGCGGTGGTAATTGAGGGGGATGTGGTAGCGGAGGTACTTGAGGGGGGTGGCAGTGGTGATGTTGAGGTGGTGGCAGCGGTGGTAATTGAGGGGGATGTGGTAGCGGTGGTACTTGAGGGGGGTTGGCAGTGGTGATGTTGAGGTGGTGGCAGCGGTGGTAATTGAGGGGGATGTGGTAGCGGTGGTACTTGAGGGGGGGTGGCAGTGGTGATGTTGAGGTGGTGGCAGCGGTGGTAATTGAGGGGGATGGCAGCAGTGATGTTGAGGGGAAGGCAGCAGTGGTACTTGGGGGGGTGGGAACAGTGGTACGTGGGGGGGGCAGCGGTGGTACGTGGGGGGTATGGCAGCGGTGGTACATGGGGGGGGTGGCAGTGGTGATGTTGAGGTGGTGGCAGCGGTGGTAATTGAGGGGAAGGCAGCAGTGGTACTTGGGGGAATGGCAGCGGTGGTACGTGGGGGGAGCAGCGGTGGTACGTGGGGGGATGGCAGCGGTAGTACGTGGGGGGGCAGCGGCGGTACATGGGGGGGTGGCAGCGGTGGTGTGGGGGTGGTGCAGAGTCTCTCTCAGCCAGTGTTCTCTCCCCTTAGCGGGCGAAAGTCCCCCTCCCAGCGGCGGAACGAACGGCCAGGCGGCACGGCTGCGACGGGCCTCCCGGTAGTCAGCACGGCTATAATGACGGCCCCTCACACTGGCACACGGGTGGTGGCGGCGGCGGGGCCCCCCCTAAAGAAGCGGATCTGCAGGGCCCAGTCGCAAGTGCGACTGTGGCGACCCCGATAATTCCGCCACTGGTTCAAGCCCTTCGTCAGGGGTATTTATATAGGAGAATCTATATTCAGCATAAGATAAATGGTGCAGTATTCCAATTTACATTTTTTCAAGCAGAGACTAAATTGTTGCTGCCAGTGGATGGTTTGGTGTAGACATGTGCACAGCAAAAATTTTCGTTTATTTCTGTTTCGTTTCTGTTCGTTTATCGTGATTCGTAACGAGTCGTAATTTCGTAAGACGTTAGTTATCGTATTCGTACTCTTTAGTATTTTCGTAACACTCTTTTTTCCGTTTCCGTTTTTTTTTGTTAGTTTATTTTTCGTTGAATCGAGATTCGTATTTTCGTTATGTTTTGTATTCTGCTTCGTTCGTATTTTTTGAATGAATTTATTTGTTTATTCGTTTTTACGTTGGTATATTTTTCGTTTTTTTAGATTCGTATTTACATTATATTTACCATCGTGCCGCATTCGTATTTTCGTAGGAAATAGATCTTCGTTGTTTTATCATCATTCGTATTTTCGTGTCTTGTTTCATTCGATTGTAAAAACGTGCTTTAGTAGATCTTAGTGCATTCGTAATTCAGTTAAAATACATTTTACGTTGATTCAACACACTACTCATTGTAATTTTGTAAATCTAACTTGGCTGCGATAGACTACTTGACGGTCTTACTGATACTGACTGATTATTACTTTCGTAAGATTGTTTGAGTAAATTTGTAATCGGGCCTTAATTCGTTATTTTACGCAATGTGTCAGAATTGCTCCGCTAACGCTGCTAATGTGTGTTGTAAATCATTCGTACTTTCGTAAGTACATCGCAGCAAATCTTAACCATTCGAAAATGTCATACTTTACTTTCGTTTTCGATGCGCGGCTTATAGCCTCCGCCCCTGGACTCCATTTTGAGACGGTGTATGAGTGCGTGGTTTGGCGAGGGAGGAACAGAGAGCAGGGCAGAGGTGGGCTTGTCGAATTTCGACTTGTTTTTGTGTGGTGGTTTCACTGGTTTGCTATCTTTTGGGCAATTAAAATCATGTATAGGAGTGAGAATGGACATGTGAGTGTTGAGACTGAGAGTGAGAATGTTGGTGTTAGTCAGTGTGTTGATGTGAGACTTGTTGGTGTGACTGAGAGTGAAGTGGAGGAGAGGTGTGGAGCAGATGAGATGAGTGTGGTGGAGGAGAGGCATGGAGGGGAGAAGAGGCATGGAGGGAAGAGGAGGCGTGGAGGGGAAGAGAGGAGTGGAGTGGAGGACAGGTGTGGAGGAGAGGAGAGGAGTAGAGTCGAGGAGAGGCATGGAGGGGAGAGTAGGCATGGAGGGAAGAGGAGGCATGGAGAGAAGAGGAGGCATGGAGAGAAGAGGAGGCATGGAGGGGAAGAGAGGAGTGGCGTGGAGGAGAGTAGTGGAGTGGAGGAGAGGAGCGTAGTGGAGGAAAGGCGTGGAGGAGAGAGGAGGCGTGAAAGGGAGGAGAGGAGGGTAGTGGAGGAAAGGCGTGGAGGAGAGAAGAGGCGTGAAAGGGAGGAGAGGAGGGTAGTGGAGGAAAGGCATGGAGGGGAGAGGAGGCGGGGAGGGGAGGATTGGTGTGGAGTGAAGCCGAGGCATGGAAGGGAATGTGGAGGTGTAGTGGAGCGGGAGCATGGCAAAGAAAGGAGACATGTGGCCCCTCCTATGTCAGATAGTGCGGACTCAGATGTGCAGCAGAACAAGCGAACCAAGAGACAGAAATCAAGGGGACCCATATATACCAAAGAGGAGAATGCTGCATTGGTTGCTGCAGTATCAAAAGAAAAAGTGACACTCTTCTGCCAATCCGTGCCAGCATCTGAGAAGTCAGCAGCCTGGGAACGAGTCCGGGACTCCGTGAATGCGGTCTCCAAGTTTCACAGGCCCACCAATGGCGTCAGACACAGGTAATTAATATTAAAATATTCTTTCACTCTTGTGTAAAAAATACACAGTTTTGTAGTCAATAACAAAAAAGTAACAGTTCAACGTAACCAAAAAATTTATTTGTCACAGCCACATGCTGAACAGTATACATATAACCATCACAATGTGAAAAGAAATGTGGTTTTCAAAAAACATTAATCTAAGTATTTGTTTTTTTATTAATGTAATTGTAATGTTTATGTACATTTGCAGGTTCTATGATTGTCGGGCAACGGTTACAAAGAAGATGCAGAGGCTTCGACTAGGACAAAACCGAGGAAAGCCTATCAAGTTGCGAGAGTGGGAGGCGGAGCTAAGAGATGTCCTTCTGGCAGAGGATGTCCCTGGATTCAGCAGCAGGGGTCAAAATCATAGAGCTGGTGGTGAGGAAAATTAAATATATCATTATAATTTATATATATTGCAGTTATAATATATTTGTAAAGCTATCTTATTGTTTATGATGACTACACATGTATGACTTTTATTTTTATTTTTTTACATTCATGTTTTCCAGATCAAGAAACATCATCCTTGGAAGGATCAGCTCCAACTCCAAGTACATCCTATCAACAACATTCTGGTGGTGAGTACCCAACACAAAGGATATCTAATGAACTGCTATTTACTACTTGGACCAAGTCACTGTGCCATGCAGACCGTCACAGTTGAGACAATTAGGTGCCGTTTCTGTCTCCCTGGCTACTCAGCTTTCACTATCACAGTCGAGAGCAGAAGGCTCGTTATGCACAGTGAGCCGAAAAAATAGCAATGCAAAATAGTGGGCAGCAATAGAGCAGCTGAAGAGAACTTTTTAAAATTAACCAGCAGGTGATTGGTTGGTTGCTATGCGGCCCTAACAAACAACATTATGCTGGATAACTTCAGCAACTTCTGCTCCACCCACTATAGTATTTATTGTGTCTACGGTTCTGTGTGCCCAAGCAAGGTAGCAAGGTCAGAGCTGTGGATGCTGAATTGTGACGGGGGCAGAGCTGCGTGGGGCTGTTAGGTGAAGGTGGGTCAAGTTGCAGGGTGGGACAGAGAACACAGCTGTTCACATGTGCTGTGAAGGTGGGTGAAATTTACCACTGTGAAGGGGGTTCAGATCAGAACATAATTGTGAAGGGGAAACTGTCATGTGAAGGTTCTGATCAGGTTCTGAAGGTTCTGAAGGTTACATCAGCTTCTGAGGAAGCTGATGTAAGAAATGTGATTTTTAAATCAAAAGGTGGGTATAGTAGTAGTATGTATGCACCCTTCCAAATTCAAACTTGCCTGCTTTCATTTTGTGACTAGATTTTGAGGGATGCCGAGAAAGGGGTGAGAGCTCCGCCAACAGCATAGTTTGAAAGGGAGTCCTTCTCTCATCGATCACAGGGGGGGAAGAGAGAGGAGAACACATCGATAACAGCTTTGATTTGACATTGCCGTGTTCCCCGCCGCTTGCTGCCACATACATCCCCTCCTCCGGGACTTTTATCCTGTCCAATCCCAGGACGGGCGATCTGTAAATTAAAGTTTCCTGGCCATGGGGCAGGGCTGTTTAGTAGCGGGAAAACATCAATTGAAATGAAAGCGTTTATCGCTCTTTACCTGCAGCACATGTAGGCTGCATGGTGGGCACAGGGTGCATTGGTGGGCACAGGCTACATAGGTGGGCACAGGCAGGCTTCATTGGTGGTTTTGGATAAAGTTGGTGTTAATATTTTTTTTTAATATTTTATTCTGCATAAAACAATTTTGTGTCATTTAATGAGATAATTTATGAGGGCGTGTTTAGGGGTTGAATTAGGGGTGGGGCAAGCTAAGGGTTGGGTGTGGCAACTAACTGTTGGCTAGTAACCCTTGAGGCCTGGCTAGTAGCTAATTTAGCCCTGGTACTATGTATATGGGGGTTGTAGTAAATGATATGTAGATACTTGATAGCATATTTTACATATATTTTGTTAATCTTAAAAATTGCCAGAAATGTAACATCTGTTTTAACACATCAGCAACTTCTGATTATATTTTACATTTCCTCAGTCCATTTTTGGTTGAATATTTGATTTCATAGTAGAAAATATTGTAGTTATACGACATATCTCAGGCAAAAATTGTAAATACAGCTGTTGACTTTTTCATGAACATTACCTTGACTCTTCACTCTTTCTTCCGTCTTTAACAGAAAGCTGCATTCAAGACCCTCCAGCATCGGCTTCTGGCAGGACCATTGCTCCTCCTCAGGGTAAGTGCATGATCTGGGAAGAAACAGGACACAGCACTAACTCCATTATCATCATGTACCCTATTTACACATAGGCATTTTCATGTAATACACCTAAAAGTTCAATTTAAAAATTCGTACAAAAATGACACCTCATACCTTTAGAACGTGAAAGTGAAAGGGACACTGTGATTTGAAGGGGGATTGATATATCAAGGAGGATTGCGCAAACTGTGGAAATAAATGAGAGTGGCTGTGATGTCAGAGATTCATTCCTATCACAAAGATTTTTTGCTGAACTCCACCGTGTTGAAATTTTTTTTCTGCCTTTGGTTCTTTTAATGATTTTGAATTTAGTAGCCCTTATTGAAAGGTGTTCAACAGCTCTTTTGCGCTTTTTTTTTAAACTACCGTTAAGCCTATAATATCTATACATAATATCTCTATAACCTGTATGGTTTAGAAGATATTCGCCCTGCAAACCTAGCACGGCACACTAAATTACTTACAAGGTTATTAGCTCATAATGAGCTAGTATGCTGTGCATACTAGCTCATTATGCCTTTGCTTTACAGGTATTTTTTTATCTTTTAGTGGGTATAAAAGCGCTACAAAGGTTTTTGCAGTAGGATATCAAAAATACTACGATAATAAATTTAGAAGACATATGCCCTTTTTACCTGCAACCTACTGGGACCCTTTAAGAACTTTATCTTCAACATTATCTTCACTCTTTCTTCCGTCTTTAACAGAAAGCTTTTCAGGAGTTAAATGTGCGTGTCATATGCTGATAAATATGTTATCTAATAAAGAAAAAAGATTTTCTGTTTAAGGCATTTTCTGTTTCTGCAATTTTTATATTGTATTTATTTACTTCTATAAAGGTTATTTTATTAAATAACCTTTTAAATTTTTTTAACTTTAGGATATAAATGCAATGTGTAGATTTACCTAAATAAGTTTAAATTGATTTTTTGTTTTCTCTCAATCATTAATACAACTTATCCCCCCTCCCCAACTCAATCTTTCATTTGCTCCATTATTCAATATTACTACTACATAAAAGTCTAATCTGAATAAATTCATTACTATGAACGCTTTCATCATTCATCAAACTTTGCCTATCTTATCTATTTCAGATCAGCAATACCACCCTGAGAGGAGAGTACAGTGCAGCCCGCACTCTCCTGTTCTTCTTTTGGAGAGGCTGGAGATTCAGCCAGAGATTACCCCTATCATTCCCCAGACTCCTGATTTCTCCCCCGGCCCAGAGGAGGAGCACAGAGGACAAGGTTCATTCATTCAGCCACCCCATGCCCTGATGCCACCTACTGCTGTACCGCCTTTCCCAACTGTGCAGGAGATCATTCTGAGGGAGCTTATAGAATTAAGGTGTGACAACCGAAAACTACAACGAAAGGTCAAAAGGCTTACCCGGCTTACCCATCAGTTGAGCAGGCAGCAAACTGAGAGTTTTGAAATAATTTTGGCCCGGGCAAGCCAACAACACAATTAGGCATTGGACAGAGTATATTTTGTTTACTTGAAGATATTTCCAGACACATTGCTCCAATGCCTGGGAGCTACGATGAACATATAACCAACAAAGACGTTTTGAAAAATGAAGGCTAGACCTTCCTCTGCCCATCTCATCGCAAATTATTATGCAGAATCGATCTTTTTACTGTTCCTTGATTTTGGTAGAAACGTTTTCTTATGCTGCCAAGTTACACCTACCCAGCATGTGTGTTTGTAATTTCTATGAAAATATTTTTTTTTTTGTGAATATAAAACTATTTTTGGTCTAATATTATTATTATTATTATTATTTATTTATATACATCATCACATTATCTGCTAAATTATTATGTATTCATTTCCCACACACAATAGTATTTTATTCCGAACTTCAAACTCTAAGGGCCAGATTCACAGAGTAGATACGACGGCGTATCTGCTGATTCGCCGTTGTATCTGTTGTTCTATCTATGCTATAGATAGCCATAAGATCCGACAGCTGTAATTGTTTTACACTGTCGGATCTTAAGATGCAATACCGCGGCCGCCGCTGGGGGGGAGTTTGCGTCGTAAACCAGCGCCGGGTATGCAAATTAGGAGTTACGGCGATCGACGGCGGTTTTTCGCGTTACATAGTTACATAGTTACATAGTTAGTCAGGTTGAAAAAAGACACAAGTCCATCCAGTTCAACCACAAAAAATAAAAAAACAAAAATAAAAAACACAGTAAAATCCTATACACCCAACTCCATTCCCACAGTTTCACGTCGCAAAGTTAGTCTTTTTTTTTTGGTGCCCTAACTTTAGTCAGCAAGCGTATTGCTGTCTAAAAGTATGGCCGTCGTTCCCGAGTTGAAATTTTAAAAATAACGTCGTTTGCGTAAGCCGTCCAGTAATACGGAATTACGCTACGCGCGTCGCCGTTCGAAAAAATTACGTCACGGCGCGCAATGCACGACGGGAGTTCGGAAACGGAGCATGCGCGGTAGGTCCGGCGCGGGAGCGCGCCTAATTTAAATGGCACACGCCCATTTAAATTGTCCCGCCTTGCGCCGGAGGCCGCCGGCGTAGGTTTGCATCGCAAGTGCAAGTACTTGCGATGAAAAATTGCGGCGGTGTAACGTAGATGATACGTTACGCCGCCGCTCTTCTATGTGAATCTGGCCCACACAGTCTACCTTAAACTATTCATTTATATTTTAATGTTTCCCCACTGTTAGTGGACACTGGACAGTAAAACAACACAGGAAGCAGGGGGGGGGGGGATACTAACAGCAGTGGGAGTGTGGATACTGGAATAAGATAGCCAGGGTGAAAAATTATAGACCGAGGGGCTAGGGAGGTAGCGGAGGACAATATAAGTAGACATTAGGGAAAAACATGTATCCCACTATCACATCTTGTAAAGACACGTGGAGGCATTTTGCAATTTTGTATCTTCAAATGGTATGCAGCAGAGCTGAGTTAGGCAGAGAATGTACCCGATCGGCAGGGATGGACTGGGACAAAAATTTGGCCCTGGACTTCATCCAGACTGGCCCACTTTGACAGGACAACTCCCGCAACCCCCCCCCCCCGGCCACCCAAGCCCCCTCTCCCCCTTCACTAGCCCCTAGCCGTTCTACTTTATTAGGCAGTACCACTGGGGAAGCTAGACATTATTTCACCCGGGGCAAAGAATCAGTTTGGTGCCCCCCCCCTTATGGGACAAGATTAGGCAGAAGTGAGAAACTCCCAGGCCATAGCTGTTAAATCAGCTGTCCGTCCCCTCCCCCATGCTCCTCTGTCGTCCCCCCTTGCTCCTCTGGTCCTCCCTCTGCTTCTTTGTTCCCCCCCAGGTGAGCGCTGTGGGTAGGGAGAGACAGAGGAGCTGAGGGGGGCGGCGGTCTGCTGTCACTGAAGCCGGCCCACTGAGCCATCGGTCCACCGGGAAACTCCCTGTAGTCCCAATGGCCAGTCCATCCCTGCCGATCGGTAAACTAATGAGAAAATATCTGCTTTCGCTGCAATGGAATTTTAATCACTATTCCAAAAGATAATACAGTTCCCAGTCTCCCTGTTCTTACCTTGCATGGAGCTGAGCAGCATTCAGATCCCTGGTGGTCAGAATGGAATCAAAATACCAGGGCCAAGATAAAGCATGAGTTTAGATTTGTAGCTCTGGGAAGTGTGGAGGTGATACACTGACAATGGCATAGAAGAAATTATTTCGATGTCAAAAAACCTAAAATAAGTAACACAACTGTATTCCATATATACATCAAAATAACATTTTTGCACATTATGCATTCCATGACACACACCAATATACTTACTCACACCCACTTAAAATATACATATACACAGTGACACACACTGACCCATAAAGACGACACACACTTTAACTGACAGACACACTGGCCAATAAATGAAGTGCCTTGTAAACAAAGCCAGACTGACCCAGACACTTAATCACAGAAAAACACAGACATACTCACATTGACCCTTAAACACACAGACTAACCCCATACTCACTCACACACAATGACAAATAAATGTGATTTATTTAAAAAAAAAAGTCATACAAGTATATCATTATAACATCCTAAGTGGGGTTTACTCTTAGTCTTAATACTTACTATGAAGTGCTGAAAAAACCTCATGTGTTTTTCTATTTGCTTCCTCCTCATCCACATCCAGGTCCAATGTTAGGCATGCATGTGAGACATGACGTCAGTAAATTGCAACTGCAAAAAAAGAGAGAGGGATATAAATTAGAAGAAATAATTAATGGAATGATGGAAGGTGAGTAGGGGAAAATTGATAAGCCACTCACGTGTTTAAGGGTGCCACAGGCAACATACTTAACCAGGATTAAATCCATAGTGTGGTGAGATGTCTTCCAAACGTGAACTGTAATATTTCTTCTTTGAGGGCAGGTGGCAGCAGTCTGCACTGCAGCAAGAGCACAGTAGGAGGAGAGCCCCAGTGTTTGTGGGAGTATTGCGAGCCGTGGAATTGTGGAGTAGGTTTCTTTATGGAATGGTAGCTTTTTTTTTTTGTGGCTTAATTTCAGAGCCAAGGAGTCAAAACATTACTCCAAAAACGAATGAAAAATAAACAAACTAACCCCAGCTTGGGTTGATAAAATTCTTGCAAACGGTGGTAGTAGATATTGGATTTGTGAATGTAAACAAAAACTATTATTATTTATTAATTATTATTATTATTATTATTATTATTATTATTATTATTATTACCCTTATGCATAGATCTACTTCAATTCAAACGTTTGCAAGTTGTAAGATGTGATGGGAAATAATAAAATCAACAAAAACAAACATAGTGCATGTCAGGATTCAAAATAGATATATCAACAGAAATGAATAAATATATAGTACTTTTAGCTACCTGGAAGACTATATTAATGCTTACCTGTATGTAGGTGCTTGAAATACCTCCATTCATGGTTTAGGGGATAATTTAGAACGATCGTGCATTTTCTTAAGGTGGTCATGCCAGGACTGGCAGACCTGCGTGCATAGCATAGAAGCTGATTATGTAATACTCACCTGCGATCAAAGCCCCCGCTGCAGTGGCCGACACATCATCGGGCAGCAGCATGTAGGCCCGGAGTTACTTCGGGGTTTTGCGCTGTGATTGCCCAGAGACGCTAAACCTGCACGTTTAACAGCGGGATTACATGTCGCCAGCCGTTGTGTCGGCCACCGCAGCGAGGTTTTCGCCGATCAGTGGTATTACATAATGAGCTAGTATGCTATGCATACTAGCTCATTATGATATAGTATGCAGGTATTTGCCTTTGTCTTGCACGTATTTTATTTTTGTATTTTATTTAAAGTGGGCTTGCAACCACATTATTAAATATTTGTATTTCAAAAGCTAAAATCTCAAAGTTAGAGATTGAGAGCCTAACAAGCTAGGATCACCCTTACAGTATAAACTCTTTTTTCATGTTTACAACCTCTGAATTATTTGGGGGGGGGGCCTGGGGTCAGGAAATTATAAAAAAAAATAGTAAATAAAATGTTGAGGTAATCAATGTTGCCCACCCAACAAAAAATAAATCTTTGAATTATATAGACTGTGGCTGATCACAGCTTCTCATGCTTGCTGTATCTACATTGTGATTGATACTTTATCGTATATTGTATTCATGTAACATTACTTTTGGTACATACAGTATATCATGACATGCACTATATTTGGTTTTGTTGTATTTATTTTTTGGCATCGCCATCTATACTTGGAACAGGTAAATTATTAACAATATCTTTATCGATTTGATAAACATAAGAACTTAAGAAGTAGTATAATTAGAATTATTCTGTTGTAAAGCTTAGTTCTGGGTAGCCCAGCTTTGGAAGATTGACTTTCAGAAATGCCATCTGCTCCATCAGCTGTGGGGCCAGCTGGGACCTCTGTGGGCACAGAATATTTCCTGTGATAGAAAATACACGCTCACTTTGCACAGAGGTCGGGGGGCAAGAAAGTAGCTCTTGTGCCACCACAGAAAGAGCAGGCCAAATACCCCTTTTCTCATCCCAATACTCTAATGGATCTGTAGTGGAGGCCAAATGGGGTTCAGACAAGTATAATTTAACATGATCTGACACAATGCTTCTTTTCATGGTGGGCATTTTTGTGGGTCCAACTAAAGTATGTAATGCCAAACTCCAAACGTCAGGTCTTCTAGTGGAATGCTCAGCAGTGGTTGTACTAATAACAGTAGGTGATGGTGGCACAATGTCACTATCAGGCTCCTCCTGATCTTCTTCCTCTTCACCCTCTGCCGGCCTAAACAATTTTCGGTGACTGTCAAAAACCCTCTGAATTAATAGATCCCTATAGGTGGTAAGGGAACTCTGAATTATTGCCATTTTTCCTTTAATGCGTGGATCGCACATAGAGGCAAGCATTAGCTCAGGGCATGCCTCTATGAGCTCGTTCATCCTTCTATTCAATTGTCCCCTCAGTCTCTTTATAATTGCAGCTACATCTTGAACTATGCCGCCAGGCAAGGGCTCGCTTTTGTTTAGAAAGCCATCCATCTTAGTGATAAGATAGATGTAGAGAGGGATTACTTGAGCCAGACTTGCATTCTCTAGGCTCAATTTTTCTGTTACATCTCGGAAGTGGCTAAGCACAGCCACCACCTGACTAATTATTTTCCACTCCTCCCTGCTTATTGGCCTTGCTACACCAATAACATGTTCATTTGACATGGCGTGTATTGGCTTTTGCTGTTCCATGATACGTTCGAGCATCTCCAAAGTGGAGTTCCAACGGGTGGCTACATCTACCTTCAAGCGGTGCTGTGGAACGCAAGCCTTACTCTGCTCAAGTCTGAGTATGTGACTGTCTTTCACACTACGATGAAAATGGGCTGCTATTTTTCTACAACTGTCTAAGATAGCAGACAATTTTGATGTTTCACTTTCATCGTCCAAAGCAGACTTCACAACGAGATGCAGGGCGTGTGCAGAGCAACGAATGCCAACAAATCTGCCATCTCGCACTGCCTTGAGCATGTTTGCTGCAGCATCAGTGACTATAAAGCCCATCTTTGCCCGTGTGCCTGACTCCTCCCCAAGCCACTGCGCCACCATTTTCTGAAGTGCACGTAAAATATTTACAGCAGTGTGCTGGTCGTCCATGACTTCAGCATGCAACAAGAATGTGCGTTGCCCATGCTCAGGAGGTTCTGCTGCCTTAGCACCTGTGCTTCTCATTCCTGCTTTTGGTTTGTTTGGTTGTGACTCCTTGGGCTGCCACCAGTGAGCCGTCAATGACAAAAAGGCATGTTGCCCACTGGGAGCGCTCCACAAGTCTGTAGTAAAATGGACAGACTGGCCAGCTGCTCTGCCCAGCTCCTCTTTCAGTAATCCAACACAGGAATTATATAAAGAGGGTACAATTTTCCTACTAAAGGTAGTACGGCAGGGGAGAACATAGTGAGGTGCAACCACCTTCATGAGGTTTTTAAATGTATGTCCTTCAACTATATTAAAGGGTGCTCCCCCAACTGCTATAAGTTCCCCTATCAGACGGGTGATTTTAAGGGACTGTTGACGAGACATACCCCTTGATTGGAAACTGGGAAATTGTTGCAGCGTGGGCTGCTGTAAAGGAATGGGGCGACATGTGTCAACTACACAAGAAGTCCCTTCATCTTCCTGCCCCTTGTTGAGCCTTTTGGGGTTAATGGCAGCAGTAGTGTTGCTGCTTCCTCTCTTTTTACTAGGTGGAGCTGCAACTCCACTTTCTTCTCTCAGCAGCACCGGTGTATGGTGTGCACGGAAATGGTAATTCATCCCGGCATTGGTTAAATGGGCTATGTCTCTCCCACGGCTCACTTCCCTGCCACATAATTTGCATTTCACCATGCGCCCGTCACCAACAGTAACAAAATGTTCCCATATTTTTGATCTGCGGTTCCCAGTGGCCGGTGAGGATTGTTTTACAATTGCCTCTGGCTGATGGGTATGTGCAGCTTCCGTGTCTTTGGAGGAATTTGGTGGACTAACAATGGTGGCAGTTGCACTACTTGGATATGAAAGACATTTAGGCAAAACAACTAAGCCTGAAGAGGTTTGTAATGGTGCAGGCAATTTTTTTTTTGAAGGTGAGGAGTCGGGAAATAACAGAGGGGACTCAGGGGCAGAGGAGTAAGGACTCATAGATATAATATCCTCATGAATTTGGTTTACAAGTTGTGCATTATCCTCTATATTAAAATCTAAATCAATTCCTTCAAGGTCAAGGCCTTCAAGGGTCAGACTCTCAGGTAATTCTACTTTAGCAGCATCCTGTTCTGCCAGGTGCCTACTTGGATTAGGATTAGATACTGAACTATGAGAATGAAAAAAGATGCTGCTATTATCTGTTTCCAATATATTGTGTGCTGTTTTTACATCTGGAGGCTGAGCAATTTGCTCCTCCTCAAGCTGTAAAATTTCAAGTTTTGGCTGCCTAAAATTATGGACACTAGCAACAACCTTTGCAGGAACTGCCCGTGACCGGCATGTCTTGTAAAAAACATCTGGGGTTACAGTTGGCCTATATTCAGAAGTTGTTGTTGCTGTGTCACACTCAACTTTTTCCTCTGTTGCTTTCCTCATGGTGAGAATGTGAGAATAAGTGGGAAAAGTACAAAAATTTTTTATATTAGAAATATTATTATTGTGTTTTTTTTCAGAAAAAAATACAAATGATAATGTATTCTGAAAAATAAAGGTATTGAGGACGGAGTATGATTGTTGATTTATCAGGCCTTACACAATTGGTCAGGATTAAAATGCAACAAAGCTCTACTAATCAACTTCTACCACCACCATTTATATCTTAGTAGAGTACTGGCTGCTGCCTGGGCTGGCCTAGTACTAGACTATAATGGCACTGGTGGCTATGCTAAAGTAAAAAAAATATATAGGCAAGATAATAAAACACAGTCCTACACTGTCTCACAAAAGGGGAAAAAATAACTGCAGAAAATATGAGAAAAAATGAATAGTAATCAGTGAGCACTGCATAATAAGTATAAATGTATAATTTCTAAGTGTCACCAATGAGTGAGTCACTGAGTCACAAATCCAACACCACACACACCCTGTCTAGAATGCAGTCTGACGTAGGAGAAAACTAAAATATGTCAGAGATATTTACAATTACAAATCTAGGAATGAGAATCTAGAGTATGCTTAAGAAGTTCTCTATAACAACTACAAATTAGCTCTAAGATCCACAAAACCGGTGCAACCTACCCAAAGACACCCTATCTGGACTCTGGATGGAATGAAATGCAGTCTAGCCTAGAAAAAGACACAAGGTCAAGGAGCCACTAGATAATGAGAAAGAAGCTCATTGGGGGAAGGAACAAACCTCTTCAGGGGAAGGGACAGGGCTTAGTGGCTATTGGTCAATGTCCAGAAGTATTTTAGGAGAAACGAAACTGAAATTACCTTATTTATTAAAATTCGTTGTTTTCATTTACGTTTTACGAAGATTCGTAAGTTATTTTTCGTTAGATTCGATTTTCGTATTTTATTCTTTGTTCGGCATTTTAGTTGTTTTCATTTCGTTATTCGACTATTAGTAATAGTAAGTTTGCATTTTCGTTTATTTTTTCGTAATTATGATTTTATGGGGGGTGTTCGGTGTTTTCGTTAATTCTGTGTTTTCGTTCATTTTTTCTTTCGTTGTTTCTGCTTTTTTACATTTAACAGTTTCGTATATTCGTTGTTTTCCATATTCGTTAACTAGGGAAATATCGTTATTCGTTATAATTTTAGCTAAGCCGTTCGTTCATTCGTTGGTTACCGAATCAACGAAAATAACGAAAAATAACGGAAAACGTATTCGTAACTTAAAAAACTGCACATGTCTAGTTTGGTGTGGCCCCCGATTTCGACCGAAAATACCCCACAGACACCAACCTCTGCCCTACAGGATGCACTGGGAAACCATCAAGTGAACCCTATGCACGTCAGCAGTCACTTCCGGTTCATGTGCATGTATTCTGGGAGTGTCTGCTGCAGACGTCACTTCAGGAGTAGCAGGAAGGTGAGCGGCGTCCGGACTTAAGCGGATCGATGAACAGATCGCACACGTGGTGTGTAACATGGGATCGCTATAGCGGAATGTGAGCGAGGATCAGAGAGAGAGAGGACTGAGCAGCAGAGGATCAGCAGAGCTGGGGGACCAGAGAAACTAGCAATGTCACATGTGGTGCTCAGTGTGGAAGCAATATAACGGGAGGTAAGTGGGAGCCAGAGAAAGAGGATAAGCAGAGCTGGGGGGTTACTACTGAATGGGGGATTAGCAGAGCTGGGGGTACTACTGGGATCTGCTGAGAGAGGGTACCAATGAGCTGGGGAACTCCTGAATAATGAGCTGGGGACCCGCTGAACGAAGGTACTAATGAGCTGGTGTACTGCTGAACGAGGGTACTAGTAAACTCGGGATCTGCTGAACAGGGGTACTAATTAGCTTGGGATCTGCTGAACAGGGGTACTAATTAGCTGGGGATCTGCTGAACAGGAGTACTAATAAGCTGGGGATCTGCTGAACAGGGGTACTAATAAGCTGGAGATCTGCTGAACAGGGTACTAATTAGCATGGGATCTGCTGAACAGGGGTACTAATAAGCTGGGGATCTGCTGGACAGGAGTACTAATAAGCTCGGAATCTGTGAAACAGGGGTACTAATTAGCTTGGGATCTGCTGAACAGGGGTACTAATTAGCTGGGGATCTGCTGAACAGGGGTACTAATTAGCTGGGGATCTGCTGAACAGGAGTACTAATAAGCTGGAGATCTGCTGAACAGGGTACTAATTAGCATGGGATCTGCTGAACAGGGGTACTAATAAGCTGGGGATCTGCTGGACAGGAGTACTAATAAGCTCGGAATCTGTGAAACAGGGGTACTAATTAGCTTGGGATCTGCTGAACAGGGGTACTAATACGATGGGGATCTGCTGGACAGGAGTACTAATAAGCTCGGGATCTGTGAAACAGGGGTACTAATTAGCTTGGGATCTGCTGAACAGGAGTACTAATAAGCTGGGGTTCTGCTGAACAGGGGTACTATTAAGCTGGGGATCTGCTGAACAGGGGTACTAATTAGCTTGGGATCTGCTGAACAGGGGTACTAATTAGCTTGGGATCTGCTGAACAGGGGTACTATTAAGCTGGGGATCTGCTGAACAGGGGTACTTTTAAGCTGGGGATCTGCTGAACAGGGGTACTATTAAGCTGGAGATCTGCTGAACGGGTACTAATTAGCATGGGATCTGCTGAACAGGGGTACTAATAAGCTGGGGATCTGCTGAACAGGGGTACTATTAAGCTGGGGATCTGCTGAACAGGGGTACTAATAAGCTGTGGATCTGCTGAACAGGGGTACTAATAAGCTGGAGCTCTGCTGAATGGGCACTAATTAGCATGGGATCTGCTGAACAGGGGTACTAATAAGCTGGGGATCTGCTGAACAGGGGTTCTAATAAACTCAGGATCTGCTGAATAGGGTTACTAAAAAGCTGGAGATCTGCTGAACAGGGGTACTAATAAGCTGGGGATCTGCTGAACAGGGGTACTAATAAGCTGGAGATCTGCTGAACAGGGTACTAATTAGCATGGGATCTGCTGAACAGGGGTACTAATAAGCTGGGGATCTGCTGGACAGGAGTACTAATAAGCTCGGAATCTGTGAAACAGGGGTACTAATTAGCTTGGGATCTGCTGAACAGGGGTACTAATACGATGGGGATCTGCTGGACAGGAGTACTAATAAGCTCGGAATCTGTGAAACAGGGGTACTAATTAGCTTGGGATCTGCTGAACAGGGGTACTAATACGATGGGGATCTGCTGAACAGGAGTACTAATAAGCTGGGGTTCTGCTGAACAGGGGTACTATTAAGCTGGGGATCTGCTGAACAGGGGTACTAATTAGCTTGGGATCTGCTGAACAGGGGTACTAATTAGCTTGGGATCTGCTGAACAGGGGTACTATTAAGCTGGGGATCTGCTGAACAGGGGTACTTTTAAGCTGGGGATCTGCTGAACAGGGGTACTATTAAGCTGGAGATCTGCTGAACGGGTACTAATTAGCATGGGATCTGCTGAACAGGGGTACTAATAAGCTGGGGATCTGCTGAACAGGGGTACTATTAAGCTGGGGATCTGCTGAACAGGGGTACTAATAAGCTGTGGATCTGCTGAACAGGGGTACTAATAAGCTGGAGATCTGCTGAATGGGCACTAATTAGCATGGGATCTGCTGAACAGGGGTACTAATAAGCTGGGGATCTGCTGAACAGGGGTTCTAATAAACTCAGGATCTGCTGAATAGGGTTACTAAAAAGCTGGAGATCTGCTGAACAGGGGTACTAATAAGCTCGGGATCTGTGAAACAGGGGTACTAATTAGCTTGGGATCTGCTGAACAGGGGTACTAATTAGCTTGGGATCTGCTGAACAGGGGTACTAATTAGCTTGGGATCTGCTGAACAGGGGTACTAATTAGCTTGGGATCTGCTGAACAGGGGTACTAATAAGCTGGGGATCTGCTGAACAGGGGTACTAATAAGCTGGAGATCTGCTGAACAGGGGTACTAATAAGCTGGGGATCTACTGAACAGGGGTACTAATTAGCATGGGATCTGCTGAACAGGGGTACTAATACGATGGGGATCTGCTGAACAGGGGTACTAATACGATGGGGATCTGCTGAACAGGGGTACTAATACGATGGGGATCTGCTGGACAGGAGTACTAATTATCTTGGGATCTGTGAAACAGGGGTAATAATAAGCTGGGGATCTGCTGAACAGGGGTAATAATTAGCTTGGGATCTGCTGAACAGGGGTACTAATAAGCTGGAAATCTGCTGAACAGGGGTACTAATTAGCTGGGGATCTGCTGAACAGGGGTACTAATAAGCTGGGGATCTGCTGAACAGGGGTACTAATTAGCTGGGGATCTGCTGAACAGGGGTACTAATTAGCTGGGGATCTGCTGAACAGGGGTACTAATTAGCTTGGGATCTGCTGAACAGGGGTAATAATGAGCTGGGGACCTCCAGAACGAGGGTACTAATGTTCACCTTCCAGCAGGACAACAGCCCTAATCATACAGCCAGAGCTACAATGGAATGGTTTGGATCAAAGCATATTCATGTGTTAGAATGGCCCAGTCACAGTCCAGACCTAAATCCCATTGAGAATCTGTGGCAAGACTTGAAAGTTGCTGATCACACTGACACCAACCTCTGCCCAACTGACACCAACCTCTGCCCAACTGACACCAACCTCTGCCCTACTTTCACCAACCTCTGCCCAACTGACACCAACCTCTGCCCAACTGACACCAACCTCTGCCCCACTGACACCAACCTCTGCCCAACTGACACCAACCTCTGCCCAACTGACACCAACCTCTGCCCCACTGACACCAACCTCTGCCCCACTGACACCAACCTCTGCCCCACTGACACCAACCTCTGCCCAACTGACACCAAACTCTGCCCTACTGATACCAACCTCTGCCCTACTGATACCAACCTCTTCCCCACTGACACCAACCTCTGTCCTACTGACACCAACCTCTGTCCTACTGACACCAACCTCTGCCCTGACACCGTCACCAACCTCTGCCCTACTGACACCAACCTCTGCCCCACTGACACCAACCTCTGCCCCACTGACACCATCCTCTGCCCCACTGACACCAACCTCTGTCCTACTGACACCAACCTCTGCCCTGACACCGTCACCAACCTCTGCCCTACTGACACCAACCTCTGCCCCACTGACACCAACCTCTGCCCCACTGACACCAACCTCTGTCCCACTGACACCAACCTCTGCCCTACTGACACCAACCTCTGCCCCACTGACACCAACCTCTGCCCTACTGACACCAACCTCTGCCCCACTGACACCAACCTCAGCCCTACTGACACCAACTTCTGCCCAACTGACACCAACCTCTGCCCCACTGACACCAACCTCTGCCCCACTGACAACAACCTCTGCCCAACTGACACCAACCTCTGCCCCACTGACAGCAACCTCTGCCCTACTTTCACCAACCTCTGCCCAACTGACACCAACCTCTGCCCTACTGACACAATCCTCTGCCTCACTGACACCAACCTCTGTCCCACTGACACCAACCTCTGCCCCACTGACAACAACCTCTGCCCTACTTTCACCAACCTCTGCCCAACTGACACCAACCTCTGCCCCACTGACACCAACCTCTGCCCTACTTTCACCAACCTCTGCCCAACTGACACCAACCTCTGCCTCACTGACACCAACCTCTGCCCTACTGACACCAACCTCTGCCCCAACTGACACCAACCTCTGCCCTACTGACACCAACCTCTGCCCCACTGACACCAACCTCTGTCCTACTGACACCAACCTCTGCCCCACTGACACCAACATCTGCCCTACTGACACCAACCTCTGCCCTACTGACACCAACCTCTGCCCTACTGACACCAACCTCTGCCCCACTGACACCATCCTCTGCCCCACTGACACCAACCTCTGCCCCACTGACACCAACCTCTGTCCTACTGACACCAACCTCTGCCCCACTGACACCAACCTCTGCCCAACTGACACCAAACTCTGCCCTACTGATACCAACCTCTGCCCTACTGACACCAACCTCTTCCCCACTGACACCAACCTCTGTCCTACTGACACCAACCTCTGCCCCACTGACACCAACCTCTGCCCCACTGACACCAACCTCTGCCCCACTGACACCAACCTCTGTCCTACTGACACCAACCTCTGCCCTGACACCGTCACCAACCTCTGCCCTACTGACACCATCCTCTGCCCCACTGACACCAACCTCTGTCCTACTGACACCAACCTCTGCCCTGACACCGTCACCAACCTCTGCCCTACTGACACCAACCTCTGCCCCACTGACACCAACCTCTGCCCCACTGACACCAACCTCTGTCCTACTGACACCAACCTCTGCCCTGACACCGTCACCAACCTCTGCCCTACTGACACCATCCTCTGCCCCACTGACACCAACCTCTGTCCTACTGACACCAACCTCTGCCCTGACACCGTCACCAACCTCTGCCCTACTGACACCAACCTCTGTCCCACTGACACCAACCTCTGCCCTACTGACACCAACCTCTGCCCCACTGACACCAACCTCTGCCCTACTGACACCAACCTCTGCCCCACTGACAACAACCTCTGCCCAACTGACACCAACCTCTGCCCCACTGACACCAACCTCTGCCCAACTGACACCAACCTCTGCCTCACTGACACCAACCTCTGCCCTACTGACACCAACCTCTGCCCCAACTGACACCAACCTCTGCCCTACTGATACCAACCTCTGCCCTACTGACACCAACCTCTGCCCTACTGACACCAACCTCTGCCCCACTGACACCATCCTCTGCCCTACTGACACCAACCTCTGCCCCACTGACACCATCCTCTGCCCTACTGACACCAACCTCTGCCCCACTGACACCATCCTCTGCCCTACTGACACCAACCTCTTCCCCACTGACACCAACCACCTTCCAGCAGGACAACAGCCCTAAACATACAGCCAGAGCTACAATGGAATGGTTTGGATCAAAGCATATTCATGTGTTAGAATGGCCCAGTCAAAGTCCAGACCTAAATCCCATTGAGAATCTGTGGCAAGACTTGAAAGTTGCTGATCACACTGACACCAACCTCTGCCCAACTGACACCAACCTCTGCCCAACTGACACCAACCTCTGCCCCACTGACAGCAACCTCTGCCCTACTTTCACCAACCTCTGCCCCACTGACAACAACCTCTGCCCAACTGACACCAACCTCTGCCCCACTGACACCAACCTCTGCCCAACTGACACCAACCTCTGCCTCACTGACACCAACCTCTGCCCCACTGACACCAACCTCTGCCCAACTGACACCAACCTCTGCCCAACTGACACCAACCTCTGCCCAACTGACACCAACCTCTGCCCCACTGACACCAACCTCTGCCCCACTGACACCAACCTCTGCCCAACTGACACCAACCTCTGCCCCACTGACACCAACCTCTGCCCCACTGACACCAACCTCTGTCCTACTGACACCAACCTCTGCCCCACTGACACCAACCTCTGCCCCACTGACAGCAACCTCTGCCCAACTGACACCAACCTCTGTCCTACTGACACCAACCTCTGCCCTACTGATACCAACCTCTGCCCTACTGATACCAACCTCTGCCCTACTGATACCAACCTCTTCCCCACTGACACCAACCTCTGTCCTACTGACACCAACCTCTGCCCCACTGACACCATCCTCTGCCCCACTGACACCAACCTCTGTCCTACTGACACCAACCTCTGCCCTGACACCGTCACCAACCTCTGCCCTACTGACACCAACCTCTGCCCCACTGACACCAACCTCTGCCCCACTGAGACCAACCTCTGTCCCACTGACACCAACCTCTGCCCTACTGACACCAACCTCTGCCCCACTGACACCAACCTCTGCCCTACTGACACCAACCTCTGCCCAACTGACACCAACCTCTGCCCCACTGACACCAACCTCTGCCCCACTGACAACAACCTCTGCCCAACTGACACCAACCTCTGCCCCACTGACAGCAACCTCTGCCCTACTTTCACCAACCTCTGCCCAACTGACACCAACCTCTGCCTCACTGACACCAACCTCTGCCCTACTGACACCAACCTCTGCCCCACTGACAGCAACCTCTGCCCTACTGACACAATCCTCTGCCCCACTGACACCAAGCTCTGCCCCACTGACACCAACCTCTGTCTCACTGACACCATCCTCTGCCCCACTGACACCATCCTCTGCCCCACTGACACCAACCTCTGCCCCACTGACACCAACCTCTGCCTCACTGACACCAACCTCTGTCCTACTGACACCAACCTCTGCCCCACTGACACCAACCTCTGCCCCACTGACAACAACCTCTGCCCAACTGACACCAACCTCTGCCCCACTGACAGCAACCTCTGCCCTACTTTCACCAACCTCTGCCCAACTGACACCAACCTCTACCTCACTGACACCAACCTCTGCCCTACTGACACCAACCTCTGCCCCAACGGACACCAACCTCTGCCCTACTGACACCAACCTCTGCCCCACTGACACCAACCTCTGTCCTACTGACACCAACCTCTGCCCCACTGACACCAACCTCTGCCCTACTGACACCAACATCTGCCCTACTGACACCAACCTCTGCCCTACTGACACCAACCTCTGCCCTACTGACACCAACCTCTGCCCCACTGACACCAACCTCTGCCCCACTGACACCAACCTCTGTCCTACTGACACCAACCTCTGTCCTACTGACACCAACCTCTGCCCCGCTGACACCAACCTCTGCCCCACTGACACCAACCTCTGTCCCACTGACACCATCATCTGCCCTACTGACACCAACATCTGCCCTACTGACACCAACCTCTGCCCCACTGACACCAACCTCTGCCCTACTGACACCAACCTCTGCCCCACTGACACCAACATCTGCCCTACCGACACCAACCTCTGCCCCAATGACACCAACCTCTGCCCCACTAACACCAACCTCTGCCCTACTGACACCAACCTCTGCCCTACTGACACCAACCTCTGCCCCACTGACACCAACCTCTGTCCTACTGACACCAACCTCTGCCCCACTGACACCAACATCTGCCCTACCGACACCAACCTCTGCCCCAATGACACCAACCTCTGCCCCACTAACACCAACCTCTGCCCTACTGACACCAACCTCTGCCCCACTGACACCAACCTCTGCCCCACTGACACCAACCTCTGCCCAACTGACACCAACCTCAGCCCTACTGACACCAACCTCTGCCCCACTGACACCAACCTCAGCCCTACTGACACCAACCTCTGCCCCACTGACACCATCCTCTGCCCCACTGACACCAACCTCTGTCCTACTGACACCAACCTCTGCCCTGACACCGTCACCAACCTCTGCCCTACTGACACCAACCTCTGCCCCACTGACACCAACCTCTGCCCCACTGACACCAACCTCTGTCCCACTGACACCAACCTCTGCCCTACTGACACCAACCTCTGCCCCACTGACACCAACCTCTGTCCCACTGACAACAACCTCTGCCCAACTGACACCAACCTCTACCCCACAGACAGCAACCTCTGCCCTACTGACACCAACCTCTGCCCAACTGACACCAACCTCTGCCCCACTGACACCAACCTCTGCCCCACTGACAACAACCTCTGCCCAACTGACACCAACCTCTACCCCACAGACAGCAACCTCTGCCCTACTTTCACCAACCTCTGCCCAACTGACACCAACCTCTGCCTCACTGACACCAACCTCTGCCCTACTGACACCAACCTCTGCCCCAACTGACACCAACCTCTGCCCTACTGACACCAACCTCTGCCCCACTGACAGCAACCTCTGCCCTACTGACACAATCCTCTGCCTCACTGACACCAACCTCTGTCCCACTGACACCAACCTCTGCCCCACTGACACCAACCTCTGCCCCACTGACACCAACCTCTGTCCTACTGACACCAACCTCTGCCCCACTGACAGCAACCTCTGCCCTACTTTCAGCAACCTCTGCCCAACTGACACCAACCTCTGCCTCACTGACACCAACCTCTGCCCTACTGACACCAACCTCTGCCCCAACTGACACCAACCTCTGCCCTACTGACACCAACCTCTGCCCCACTGACACCAACCTCTGTCCTACTGACACCAACCTCTGCCCTACTGACACCAACCTCTGCCCTACTGACACCAACCTCTGTCCCATTTACACCAACCTCTGCCCCACTGACACCAACCTCTGCCCCACTGACACCATCCTCTGCCCTACTGTCACCGACCTCTGCCCCACTGACACCAACATCTGCCCTACTGACACCAACATCTGCCCCACTAACACCAACCTCTGCCCCACTGACACCAACCTCTGCCCTACTGACACCAACATCTGCCCTACTGACACCAACCTCTGCCCTACTGACACCAACCTCTGCCCCACTGACACCAACCTCTGCCCCACTGACACCAACCTCTGCCCCACTGACACCAACCTCTGTCCTACTGACACCAACCTCTGTCCTACTGACACCAACCTCTGCCCCGCTGACACCAACCTCTGCCCCACTGACACCAACCTCTGTCCCACTGACACCAACCTCTGCCCCACTGACACCAACCTCTGCCCTACCTTCACCAACCTCTGCCCCACTGACACCAACCTCTGCCCCACTGACACCAACCTCTGCCCCACTGACACCAACCTCTGCCCCACTGACACCAACCTCTGTCCTACTGACACCAACCTCTGTCCTACTGACACCAACCTCTGCCCCGCTGACACCAACCTCTGCCCCACTGACACCAACCTCTGTCCCACTGACACCAACCTCTGCCCCACTGACACCAACCTCTGCCCTACCTTCACCAACCTCTGCCCTACTGACACCAACCTCTGCCCCACTGACACCAACCTCTGTCCCACTGACACCAACCTCTGCCCCACTGACACCAACCTCTGCCCTACCTTCACCAACCTCTGCCCCACTGACACCAACCTCTGCCCTACTGACACCAACCTCTGCCCCACTGACACCAACCTCTGTCCTACTGACACCAACCTCTGCCCCACTGACACCAACATCTGCCCTACCGACACCAACCTCTGCCCCAATGACACCAACCTCTGCCCCACTAACACCAACCTCTGCCCTACTGACACCAACCTCTGCCCTACTGACACCAACCTCTGCCCCACTGACACCAACCTCTGTCCTACTGACACCAACCTCTGCCCCACTGACACCAACATCTGCCCTACCGACACCAACCTCTGCCCCAATGACACCAACCTCTGCCCCACTAACACCAACCTCTGCCCTACTGACACCAACCTCTGCCCCACTGACACCAACCTCTGCCCCACTGACACCATCCTCTGCCCCACTGACACCAACCTCAGCCCTACTGACACCAACTTCTGCCCCACTGACACCAACCTCTGCCCCCCTGACACCAACCTCTGCCCTACTGACACCAACCTCTGCCCCACTGACACCAACCTCTGCCCCCCTGACACCAACCTCTGCCCTACTGACACCAACCTCTGCCCTACTGACACCAACCTCTGCCCCACTGACACCAACCTCTGCCCTACTGACACCAACCTCTGCCCCACTGACACCAACCTCTGTCCTACTGACACCAACCTCTGTCCCACTGACACCAACCTCTGCCCCACTGACACCAGCCTCTGCCCCACTGACACCAACCTCTGCCCAACTGACACCAACCTCTGCCCTACTGACACCAACCTCTGCCCTACTGACACCAACCTCTGCCCCACTGACACCAACCTCTGCCCTACTGACACCAACCTCTGCCCCACTGACACCAACCTCTGTCCTACTGACACCAACCTCTGTCCCACTGACACCAACCTCTGCCCCACTGACACCAACCTCTGTCCTACTGACACCAACCTCTGCCCCCCTGACACCAACCTCTGCCCCACTGACACCAACCTCTGCCCCACTGACACCAACCTCTGCCCTACTGACACCAACCTCTGTCCTACTGACACCAACCTCTGCCCTACTGACACCGTCCATGTTTCAATACATTTGGGGTGCACACCCTAATGTAATAGGCTGTGCACACCTATGGTTACAACATTGCAGTCTGATCGCTGGGGGGTCAGGAAACTGAGGAAATGTTTCCTCCAGCCTGCAGCAAACTGATGACATCACCTTAGCTTGGGAAAAAAGCGAATTGGCTGGAGCCAGAGGCGCACTTTTTCCGAAGACGTACATTGCATGTATAGGGTGACGTGGGATATATTCACTCAGTGGCGTCACTAGGGTTGGTGTCACCCGGTGCGGTAAAACATGGTGACACCCCCCCTCTGTCTAGGCTGCCCAGCACAAAGCAGGCAGAGCACGGGCACGGGGCGCACCCCAAACTAGCCCCTGTAAATGATAGTATAGGGCAGTATAGTGGCAAGTTAGGGTAGTATAGAGTGGTATAGTGGCAGGTTGGTGTAGTGGGGTGGTATAGGACAGGTTAAGGTGGTATAGGGCATGTTGGGGTGATATAGGGTAGTTTGGGGTGGTATAGGGCAAGTTAGGGTTGCATAGGGCAGGTTGGGGTGGTGTAGGGCAAGTTAGGGTGGTACAGGGCAGGTTGGGGTGGTATAGTGCAAGTTAGGGTGGCATAGGGCAAGTTGGGATGGCATGGGAAAGGTTGGGGTGGTACAGGGCAAGTTAAGGTGGCATTGGGCAGGTTGGGGTGGTATAGGGCCAGTTATGGTGTCATAGGGCAGATTGGGGTGGTACAGGGCAAGTTAGGGTGGCACAGGGCAAGTTGAGGTGGCATGGGAAAGTTTGTGGTGGTACAGGGCAGGCTGGGGTGGTACAGGGCAGGCTGTGGTGGCACAGGGCAGGCTGGGTGGAACAGGGCAGGCTAGGGTGGTACAGGGCAGGCTGGGGTGGTACAGGGCTGTTTGGGGGGGTACAGGGCAGGCTGAGGTGGTATAGGGCAGGCTGGGGTGGTACAGGGCAGGCTGGGTGATACAGGGCAGGATGGGGTGGTACAGGGCAGGCTGGGGTGGCACAGAGCAGGCTGAGGTGGTATAGGGCAGGCTGGGGTGGTACAGGGCAGGCTGGGGTGGCACAGAGCAGGCTGGGGTGGTACAGGGCAGGCTGGGATTGCACAGGGCAGGCTGGGCATGTCAGCTAAAAAAAAAAAAAACGGGATGGTGTCACCCCTCTAGCGGGTGTCAGCCGGTGCGGACCGCACCCCCCTAGCAACGCCTCTGTATTCACTTCTAAAGTTAGTAAAAGATCCACTTTAAGATCTGTAGAGACGCTGGGCTGCGGGGCGACTCATCTGCAGTAATAATTATTAGGAAGCGTTTGGTCGCAGGGGGGTAGAGGATGGATTCAAGGTCGTTAAGCGGAATTACGGAATTATTGAAAAGTGTAATTATTGCCGCGTCGCTGCTGGTAAATTACCTCTCTCGGTTCGTCGTATGGGGGAGGTGATGAGTCAGCGGCGAGTTTTTCATCTCTGTGATGGATTGCTGGGGGAGAACGGATGGGGGGGGGGAGGGGTCCCCTGGCGCTCGACGCATCTGGTCCCACAGCCGCCACTGATTAGGGACGGCGCTAAGAGCCATCAAGTGCCATCCAGGACATCTCGTACTAATGGCGCACGCGGCGCGCGGAGGAAGTCACGCAGAGCTCCTGCGCCACGGGAACGTCTCCGCCGCTGGAGGCTTGTCAGCAATTTTCACAGCGCAAACTTCCCATCCAAACTTCTCTTAATGGAGGAAGTTGCAGAATTTTATTTCAGAGTCAAACTTTTATCCACTTGGGGGGGGGGATGCAGTTGTTGAGCTCAAAAGTTTGTTTGCACACCCCGGCAGAAATTGTGAAATTGAACTTGTGTGAACAACACATCTAAAAAAGAGGCCCGGTCCTTAAGTGGTTAAATAAAAGTAATTTTTTTGGCATATTTTCAGACTGATCATGCCAAAAAACTGACTTATTTTACCACTTAACCACTTGCTTACTGGGCACATATACCCCCCCCCCCTCCTGCCCAGGCGAAATGTCAGCTTCCGGCACTGCGTCGCTTTAACTGACAATTGCGCGGTCGTGCGACGTGGCTCCCAAACAAAATTGACGTCCTTTTTCCCCCCCCACAAATAGAGCTTTCTTTTGGTGGTATTTGATCACCTCAGCGGTTTTTATTTTTTTGCGCTATAAACAAAAAAAAGAGCGAAAATTAAAAAAAATAAAAAACACAATTTTTTTTACTTTTTGATATAATAAATATCCCAATTTTGTTTTAAAAAAATAAATTATTTTTCTCAGTTTAGGCCGATTCTTCTACATATTTTTGGTAAAAAAAAAAAAAAAGTCGCAATAAGCGACTGGTTTGCGCAAAAGTTATAGCGCCTACAAAGTGGTGGACAGAATTATGATTTTTGAAAAAAAAAATATATATTAGTAATGGCGGCGATCTGCGATTTTTTTGGGACTGCGACATTATGGCGGACACATCGGAAACTTTTGACACATTTTTGGGACCATTGTCATTTATACAGCGATCAGTATAAATATGCACTGTTACTGTATAAATGTGACTGGCAGGGAAGGGGTTAACACTAGGGGGCGAGGAAGGGCTTAAACGTGTGCCCTGCATAGTGTTTCTAACTGTGGGGGAAGGGGACTCACTGGGGGAGGTGACCGATCTGTGTCCCTATGTACAAGGGACACACCATCGGTTTCCTACACACACAGATCCATGTCCTTGTCTGTGTAACCGGCGATCGCGGGTGTCTGGCGGACTTTTTTTGAGCAAAAAATCACTTTTTTAAATAAAAAAAATAAGACAACAGTAAAGTTCCTAAGAATCTCCATAGGCAATGTTTAAAACATGTCTACAGGTTGCATGGTTTGAGTTACAGAGGAGGTCTAGGGCTAGAATTATTGCTCTCGCTCTAACGATCGCGGCGATACCTCACATGTGTGGTTTGAACACAGTTTTCATATGGGGGTGCTGCTCACGTACGCGTTCGCTTCTGCGCGCAAGCACGTCAGGAATTCAAATGGGACCCCAGCCCAACAGAAATATTCCATCTGGAATTCTGCAAGCACCTCCTCCAAGTCCATCGGAGCTCCTCCCACAGTGCTTGCCGGTCCGAGTTGGGCAGATTTCCCTTACTCCTCGCAGAAGAGGGCGCTATCATACTGGGACCACCTACAAAACAGCAGTCCCAACTCCTACCACCATCAAGCCTTACTGGACAGTAATGCCGCGTACACACGGTCGTTTTTTGTGATGAAATAAAACGACGTTTTTCAAACTTCATTATAAAAAACGACGTTACCTACACACCATCGTTTTTTTTCAAAATGCTCTAGCAAAGCGCGGTTACGTTCAGCACGTACGACGGCACTCTGTTCCATTCAAGCTCGCTTCATAACTTGCTTCTGAGCATGCGCGGGTTTAAAAACGTCGTTTTACCCACACACTATCATTTTAACCCTTTCATGCCTAAGCCTATTTATGACATTTGGTGTATACAAGTTAAAATCCATATTTTTGGCTAGAAAATTACTTAGAACCCCCAAACATTATATATATATACTTTTAGCAGAGAATCTAGAGAATAAAATGGCGATTGTTGCAATATTTTATGTCTCACGGTATTTGTGCGGCAGTGTTTTAACCACTTAACGACCGCCGCACGCCTATATACGTCCGCACAATGGCACGGACAGGCAGAAGGGCGTATATATACGCCCTTGCCTTCTAGCGGGTGGGGGGTCCGATCGGGACCCCCTCCGCTGCGTGCGGCGGTCGGGTCCCCTCGGGGAGCGATCCGGGACGACGGCGCGGCTATTCGTTTATAGCCGCTCCGTCGCGATCGCTCCCCGGAGCTGAAGAACGGGGAGAGCCGTATGTAAACACGGCTTCCCCGTGCTTCACTGTGGCGGCGCATCGATCGAGTGATCCCTTTTATAGGGAGACTCGATCGATGACGTCAGTCCTACAGCCACACCCCCCTACAGTTGTAAACACACACTAAGTGAACACTAAATGTTACAGCGCCCCCTGTGGTTAACTCCCAAACTGCAACTGTCATTTCCACAATAAACAATGCAATTTAAATGCATTTTTTGCTGTGAAAATGCCAATGGTCCCAAAAATATGTCAAAATTGTCCGAAGTGTCCGCCATAATGTCGCAGTCACGAAAAAAATCGCTGATCGCCGCCAATAGTAGTGAAAAAAAAAAAAGTAATAAAAATGCAATAAAACTATCCCCTATTTTGTAAACACTATAAATCTTGCGCAAACCAATCGATAAACGCTTATTGCGATTTTTTTTACCAAAAATAGGTAGAAGAATACGTATCGGCCTAAACTGAGGAAAAAAAAAAATTTTATATATGTTTTTGGGGGATATTTATTATAGAAAAAAGTAAAAAATATTGCATTTTTTTCAAAATTGTCGCTCTATTTTTGTTTATAGCACAAAAAATAAAAACCGCAGAGGTGATCAAATACCACCAAAAGAAAGCTCTATTTGTGGGGAAAAAAGGACGCCAATTTTGTTTGGGAGCCACGTCGCACGACCGCGCAATTGTCTGTTAAAGCGGCGCAGTCCCGAATCGCAAAAAGTGCTCTGGTCTTTGACCAGCAATATGGTCCGGGGGTTAAGTGGTTAAAAATGTCGTTTAATTTTCATCACAAAAAACGACCGTGTGTACGCGGCATCAGAACCAGTCCAAGCCGTGCGGCCAGCAACAACTCATCAACACCTTGTCTATCCAAAACTCTCAACAATTCGGCCTGTCAAAATCTCACATAAAAACATAATGGATAACTCCAAAGAAAAACATGTTGGAGAATGGAGACACGCAATAACAAACTCCAAGAAATGAACGATTTACCAGTCACTGCAGAGAGACTACAAACTGGCCCCGTACCTGGAGGTGCTACAAGACCCCAAAGAGAGACAGACAATGAGCCTGTACAGACTGAGCGCCCACAGCCTGGAAATACAGACAGACCTACAAGCCCAGGGAGAGGAGACTGTGCCAGCAATGTGACCAGGGGGTCCCGGAGGATGAGGAACACTTCCTGCTACAATGTGACCAGGGGGTCCCGGAGGATGAGGAACACTTCCTGCTACAATGTGACCAGGGGGTCCCAGGGGATGAGGAACACTTCCTGCTACAATGTGACCAGGGGGGTCCCGGAGGATGAGGAACACTTCCTGCTACAATGTGACCAGGGGGTCCCGGAGGATGAGGAACACTTCCTGCTACAATGTGACCAGGGGGTCCCGGAGGATGAGGAACACTTCTTGCTACATTGTGACCAGGGGGTCCTGGAGGATGAGGAACACTTCCTGCTACAATGTGACCAGGGGGTCCCGGAGGATGAGGAACACTTCCTGCTACATTGTGACCAGGGGGTCCTGGAGGATGAGGAACACTTCCTGCTACATTGTGACCAGGGGGTCCCGGAGGATGAGGAACACTTCCTGCTACAATGTGACCAGGGGGTCCCGGAGGATGAGGAACACTTCCTGTTACAATGTGACCAGGGGGTCCCTGAGGATGAGGAACACTTCCTGCTACAATGTGACCAGGGGGTCCCGGAGGATGAGGAACACTTCCTGCTACATTGTGACCAGGGGGTCCCGGAGGATGAGGAACACTTCCTGCTACAATGTGACCAGGGGGTCCCGGAGGATGAGGAACACTTCCTGCTACAATGTGACCAGGGGGTCCCGGAGGATGAGGAACACTTCCTGCTACATTGTGACCAGGGGGTCCCGGAGGATGAGGAACACTTCCTGCTACAATGTGACCAGGGGGTCCCGGAGGATGAGGAACACTTCCTGCTACAATGTGACCAGGGGGTCCCGGAGGATGAGGAACACTTCCTGCTACAATGTGACCAGGGGGTCCCGGAGGATGAGGAACACTTCCTGTTACAATGTGACCAGGGGGTCCCGGAGGATGAGGAACACTTCCTGTTACAATGTGACCAGGGGGTCCCGGAGGATGAGGAACACTTCCTGCTACAATGTGACCAGGGGGTCCCGGAGGATGAGGAACACTTCCTGCTACAATGTGACCAGGGGGTCCCGGAGAATGAGGAACAGTTCCTGCTACAATGTGACCAGGGGGTCCCGGAGGATGAGGAACACTTCCTGCTACAATGTGACCAGGGGGTCCCGGAGGATGAGGAACACTTCCTGTTACAATGTGACCAGGGGGTCCCGGAGGATGAGGAACACTTCCTGTTACAATGTGACCAGGGGGTCCCGGAGGATGAGGAACACTTCCTGTTACAATGTGACCAGGGGGTCCCGGAGGATGAGGAACACTTCCTGCTACAATGTGACCAGGGGGTCCCGGAGGATGAGGAACACTTCCTGCTACAATGTGACCAGGGGGTCCCGGAGGATGAGGAACACTTCCTGCTACAATGTGACCAGGGGGTCCCGGAGGATGAGGAACACTTCCTGCTACAATGTGACCAGGGGGTCCCGGAGGATGAGGAACACTTCCTGTTACAATGTGACCAGGGGGTCCCGGAGGATGAGGAACACTTCCTGCTACAATGTGACCAGGGGGGTCCCGGAGGATGAGGAACACTTCCTGTTACAATGTGACCAGGGGGTCCCGGAGGATGAGGAACACTTCCTGTTACAATGTGACCAGGGGGTCCCGGAGGATGAGGAACACTTCCTCCTACAATGTGACCAGGGGGTCCCGGAGGATGAGGAACACTTCCTGTTACATTGCCCCAAGTACTCATCAGTGAGGGACACTCACTTCCAGAGACTCTCCGCTCTCATCCCGGACTTCAACTCTACAGAAGAGAAGAGGAAACTCCAAATTCTACTGGGAGAAGAGGAGCCAATGGCGAAGAGAGCTGCCCAATATGTAACAGCGTGTCACAGACTGAGAGAGACATGAGAAACTCAACTGCTTTGGCAATGCAATGTATTTGGTCCTGCCAATAAAGCTTATTTGAATTTGAGAGAGAGAGAGAGACACACAGAGGCAGAGAGAGGCAAAGATAGAGAGGGAGAGACAGAGGCAAGGAGAGCGAGAGAGACACAGGCAGAGAGAGAGAGACACACACACACAGAGGCAAAGAGAGAGACAGAGGAAAAGAGAGAGAGAGGCAAAGAGAGAGAGAGAGAGAGAGAGAGAGAGAGAGACAGAGGCAAAGAGAGAGAGAGAGAGAGAGAGAGAGGAGAGACACACACAGAGGCAAAGAGAGAGAGAGAGAGAGACACAGAGGCAAAGAGAGAGAGAGGCAAAGAGAGAGAG
Source organism: Rana temporaria (assembly GCF_905171775.1). Taxonomy (NCBI): domain Eukaryota; kingdom Metazoa; phylum Chordata; class Amphibia; order Anura; family Ranidae; genus Rana; species Rana temporaria. The sequence goes on along the minus strand of NC_053489.1, from coordinate 673,966,676 downwards.
AGGCAAAGAGAGAGAGAGAGGCAAAGAGAGAGAGAGAGGCAAAGAGAGAGAGAGGCAAAGAGAGAAAGAGACAGAGGCAACGCGAGAGTGAGAGAGAGAGGCATAGCCAAAGAGAGAGAGAGAGAGGCAAAGAGAGAGAGAGAGAGAGACAGAGACAAAGAGAGAGACAGAGGCAAAGAGAGAGACAGAGGCAAAGAGAGAGACAGGGGCAAAGAGAGAGAGAGAGGCAAAGAGAGAGAGACAGAGGCAAAGAGAGAGACAGGGGCAAAGAGAGAGAGAGAGAGAGAGAGAGAGAGGCAAAGAGGAGAGACAGAGGCAAAGAGAGAGAGAGACAGAGGCAAAGAGAGAGAGAGAGGCAAAGAGAGAGAGGCAAAGAGAGAGAGAGACAGAGGCAAAAAGAGAGAGAGGCAAAGAGAGAGAGAGAGAGAGAGAGAGACAGAGGCAAAAAGAGAGAGAGGCAAAGAGAGAGAGAAAGAGAGAGGCAAAGAGAGAGAGAGAGACAGAGGCAAAAAGAGAGAGAGAGGCAAAGAGAGAGAGAGAGAGAGAGAGAGAGGTAAAGAGAGGTCAGTATAGTTTTCAGTGTAGTGGACAGTATAATATATGGGTCAGTGTAGTGTAGTGTAGTTCTCAGTTTAGTTCTCAGTGTATTATAGTGGTCAGTGTAGTGTAGTGGTCAGTGTAGTGGTCAGTGTAGTGTAGTGGTCAGTATAGTGGTCAGTGTAGTGTAGTGGTCAGTATAGTGGTCAGTGTAGTGTACAGTATAGTGGTCAGTGTAGTGTAGTGGTCAGTGTAGTGGTCAGTGTAGTGGTCAGTGTAGTGTAGTGGTCAGTATAGTGGTCAGTGTAGTGTAGTGGTCAGTATAAATAGTGGAAAAATGGATATTACCGCGCTTATCAAAGGAGGGGAAACAGAGAGGGGAAGAAAGGGGGGGGGGGAATGAAAGTGATGAGAAGTGGAGGTACAGCTGCGGCACTGGAAGGTGTATCAAACCATAAGCAATTGATAATGGGGAGGGTAGTGCTGCGCTAATCAGTGGTGAATGGATAGGTGAATAAGCAGGTGGGGGAGGGGAATGAAAATAGGTGTAATTGAAATGAGGAGCAATATAGCCCAAATGGCATCAGCATAAAAATAAATATAAATGATCAGTGAACAATAACAGTATTGGTGCAAATCATATAACTACACAGGTTCCTCTTAATGTGATGAAATACACTATAAATAATGGTGCAGAAAAATTCCAGGTAGCTGTGCTAAGTGACACTCCTATACTGGTGATAAACAGTCCATCAACAGAGTTTGAAAAATATTAGCAAAAAATATAAATAAAATTTCAAAAGTCCAAGAAAGCAAAAGTGCAAGTGTAGGTCCGCAATAAGGAGTGAGAGGGAAATGGGTATCCAGTGATCCTTTTAGGGTAAGTCAGGATGTCCCCTTACCTTACTGCTGTAAGGTAACAGCATATAGATCCAACCACATTAGATGGTTCACTCGATGGGCTCTGATCCAACAACGGCAGGTCCTCCTTGGAGTTCTCGTCCCAGATTGGTCAGTTTCTCGCCCCAAAGAAATAAAGCATCGATGGTGTGATACCGTTTTACAAATTTTAATTCTCAAAGAAAATAGACAGGGATACTCACATAATCCAAAATACAATTGAGCATGTAAAAAAAAAAAAAAAAAGAGGGGCAATCTGTCGCCAACGTCACCTCCGATACCTCTCAGTGGACTCATGCGCATTCGTCACTATCATGTGACTTCCTCAGGAGTCAGTATAGTGGTCAGTATAGTATAGTGTACAGTATAGTGGTCAGTGTAGTGTAGTGTACAGTATAGTGGTCAGTGTAGTGTACAGAATAGTGGTCAGTGTAGTATAGTGGTCAGTGTAGTGTACAGTATAGTGGTCAGTGTAGTGTAGTGTACAGTATAGTGGTCAGTGTAGTGTAGTGGTCAGTGTAGTGTACAGTATAGTGGTCAGTATAGTGGTCAGTGTAGTGTAGTGGACAGTAAAGTATAGTGGTCAGTGTAGTGTAGTGGACAGTGTAGTGTACAGTATAGTGGTCAGTGTAGTGTAGTGGACAGTATAGTATAGTGGACAGTGTAGTATAGTGGTCAGTGTAGTGTAGTGGACAGTATAGTATAGTGGTCAGTGTAGTGTAGTGGTCAGTGTAGTATAGTGGACAGTATAGTATAGGGGTCAGTGTAGTATAGTGGTCAGTGTAGTGTAGTGGACAGTATAGTATAGTGGTCAGTGTAGTGTAGTGGACAGTATAGTATAGTGGTCAGTGTAGTATAGTGGTCAGTGTAGTGTAGTGGACAGTATAGTATAGTGGTCAGTATAGTATATTGGTCAGTGTAGTGTAGTGTAGTGGACAGTGTAGTATAGTGGTCAGTATAGTATAGTGGTCAGTGTAGTGTAGTGGACAGTGTAGTATAGTGGTCAGTATAGTATAGTGGTCAGTGTAGTATAGTGGTCAGTGTAGTATAGTGGTCAGTATAGTATATTGGTCAGTGTAGTGTAGTGTAGTGGACAGTATAGTATAGTGGTCAGTGTAGTATAGTGGTCAGTATAGTATAGTGGTCAGTGTAGTATAGTGGTCAGTATAGTATATTGGTCAGTGTAGTGTAGTGTAGTGGACAGTATAGTATAGTGGTCAGTGTAGTATAGTGGTCAGTATAGTATATTGGTCAGTGTAGTGTAGTGTAGTGGACAGTATAGTATAGTGGTCAGTGTAGTGTAGTGGACAGTATAGTATAGTGGTCAGTGTAGTATAGTGGTCAGTATAGTATATTGGTCAGTGTAGTGTAGTGTAGTGGACAGTATAGTATAGTGGTCAGTGTAGTGTAGTGGACAGTATAGTATAGGGGTCAGTGTAGAGTTGTTCTCAGTTTAGTGATGTAAAGCAAGATTATCATGGGGCCCCGGGGCAGTGCCCAAGGGTGCCCATGCATTAAGATGGCCCTGGGATAAAGTTGTGGAGAAGTTTAAGGGCCAGTTCACACCACAAAAATGCACTCCGGATCAGTTCTTGCCTTCATTTTTTTTTCTCCATCCTGCTACCTACTCTGCGTGACATTCATCTTTTAAATGATACAAAAAATATTTGGGGTATATATTATGTTTTGTTTCTTTTTAATTCATTAAAGTGTATTTTTTGTTTTCTTTACAAGTATATATATATATATTTTTTCCCCTCCATCCTGCCACATCTAACTTACATTACAAGGTGGCGATTCATCATTATCCCCATTAGGTGGCGCTGCAGGTCAGCGGATTGGCCAGTAGGGCTCGGGGGGGGGGGGGGGGGGGCAGACATTAAACAGCTTTATTCAATTACAAGGAGTAAACGTTGCGCTCTGACACCAGAAGAAGTCAGATTGTGCGATTATTCCTCTTTGTGTGGAGTCCTTACACGCTCCTTTGTAGCTATTCTTGGACCGCCGGCGCCCGCAGATAATTGGCTGTGCCCGGCAATCCTCCACTTGTCACCGCGGCGGAGAGGTCAGCGAGGAATGTTAATTGGTGGTAATCTCATAGCGAGGGGACGTCACCTGTCCAATTTGTGCGGCTCCAGGGGGGGGGTGAAATAAAATGTATCTACGTTTTGCGTGCGCGACCCTCGCTAGTTGCTGTCGTGTCTCCGAGTTCTGGGGGGGGCAAATCGGCGACGGAATTCTATTTTTTCGACAGAAAAGTCGAAATTTCTGATCACACCGAAGGTGGACTTGTCAATGTTTTATAGACCCCCCTTTTCGCGCTGAGGCGGTTTTCTGGCGTTTTAGCTTTAGAAATCGCGCCTGTAAAGCGCCTGAAAACCGCCTCCCGTTCATTTTCACACTGGGACGTTAAGGGAAAAGTCCTGCAGGCGGCATCTTTGGGGGCGGTTTGCCCATTGAAATGAATGGGCAGCTCTTTCAAAGCGCCTGAAAATCGCTGCGGAATCGCCGCAACACGGGCACTTTTAGCCCCTTTTTTTGGGGATTAAAAGCACCCCGCTAGCGGGCGAGAAGATTTCCCCCCTTAACCACTTCCCCACCGCCGTATAGTCATATGACGGCTGCAGGAACCCCTCATCCCTCCGGGAGGCCGTCACGTGACGTCCTGGGACTCCCTGCAGTGTGGCGGCGCACGCACGCACTTACCGCATCCCCCGGGACCCGATGCGCGTGCTTGTCACAGAGCAGGGACGTGTACCATTACAGAGGAACACCGATCGGTCTCCTCCCCTTGTGAGTCCCCTCCCCCTACAGTTATAATGACTCCCTAGGACACGCGATTAACCCCTTGATCGCCCCCTAGTGGTTAAACCCTTCCCTACCAGTCACATATATACAGTAATCAGTGCATTTTTATAGCACTGATCGCTGTATAAATGTGAATGTTCCCAAAATAGCGTCAAAAGTGTCTGACGTGTCCGCCGCAATGTCATGGTCACAATAAAAAATCGCTGATCGCCGCCATTACTAGTAAAAAAATAAATAATAAAAAAAATGCCATAAAACTACCCCCTATTTTGTAGACGCTGTAACTTTTGCGCAATCCAATCAATAAACGCTTATTGCAATGTTTTTTTTTTACCAAAGATATGTAGAAGAATACGTATCGGCCTAAAGTGAGGAAAAAAAAGTTTTTTTTTTTTTTTAAATTGGGATATTTATTATAGCAAAAAGTAATAAATATTGTGGTTTTTTTTTCATAATTGTCGCCCTTTTTTGTTTATAGTGCAAAAAATAAAAACCGCAGAGGTGATCAAATACCACCAAAAGAAAGCTCTATTTGTGGGAAAAAAAAGATGATCAAAACTAATTTGGGTACAGTGTTACACGACCGCACATTTCTCATTCAAAGTGTGACAGCGCTGAAAATTGGCATTTTTTTGCGATTCGGCACTACATCGCTTTAACTGACAATTGCGTGATCGTGCTACGCTGTACCCAAACAAGATTTACGTCCTTTTTTCCCCCCACAAATAGAGATTTCTTTTGGTGGTATTTGATCACCTCTGCGATTTTTATTTTTTGTGCTATAAACAGAAAAAAAACGTAAATTTTGAAAAAAAAAAATATTGATCGGTTTGTGCAAACATTATATAGCCAGATTCACAGAGAGTTAGGCCGGCGTATCAGTAGATACGCCGACGTAACTCGGAATCTGCGCCGTCGTAAGTTTAAGTGTATTCTCAAACTGAGATACACTTAAACCTAGCTAAGATACGACGGCTTGCGCTGTCGTATCTTACGGTGCAATTTTTCCGCTGGCCGCTAGGTGGCGCTTCTGTTGAGTTCGGCGTAGAATATGTAAATGACTAGATACGCCGATTCACGAACATACATGCGCCCGTCGCAGTAAAGATATGCCGTTTACGTAAGGCGTTTTCCAACGTAAAGTTATTCCAACAAATAGGTGGCCTAGCCGATGTTAAGTATGGCCGTCGTTCCCGCGTCGAAATTTTAAGTCGTTTGCCTAAGTCGTCCGTGAATGGGGCTGGACGTAATTTACGTTCACGTCGAAACCAATACGTCCTTGCGGCGTACTTTGGAGCAATGCACACTGGGATATGTACACGGACGGCGCATGCGCCGTTCGTAAAAAAAGTCAATCACGTCGGGTCACCAATCATTTCCATAAAACACGCCCCCCCATCCTCATTTGAATTAGGCGCGCTTACACTGGCCCCATTTACGCTACGCCGTAAGTTAGGAGGCAAGTACTTTGTGAATACAGTACTTGCCTCTCTGACTTAAGGCGGCGTAGCGTAAATACGATACGCTACGCCGCCCTAAAGATGCGCCGCCCTACCTGAATCTGGCTAATAGTGTTTACAAAATTGCTGATAGATTTGTGGCATTTATATTATTATTATTATTATTATTTTTTTTTTTTACTAGTAATGTCGGTGATCAACAATTTTTAGCAGGACTGCGACATTGCGGCGGACAGATCGGACACTTTTGACACTTTTTGGGGACCATTGACATTTATACAGCGATCAGTGCTAAAAATAGCCACTGACTACTGTATAAATGTCACTAGCAGGGAAGGAGTTAATACTAGGGGGTGATCAAGGGGTTAATTGTGTCCTAGGGAGGGATTCTAACTGTGGGGGGAGGGGACTGACTGGAGGAGGCGAGAAAATCTCTCTCTGTACTGCCCTGACAGAACGGGGTCAATTGACGGCGGCACAGTAGCTCAATTGTTCTGACAGGACGTCATATGACTTCCTCGTCTTTTAAAGCCGCTAGGGGGCGCGCGCACCCGCCGCGTCACTGGGAACACGGTGCGCGTGCCCGGCGGCCGCAATGGCTGCCAGGCACCCGCGATCGCCCAGTAACTGGGCAGGACTGTGGATCTCTGTGTGTAAACACAGAGCTCCACGTCCTGTCAGGGAGAGAGGAGACCGATGCTGTGTCCCTTGTACATAGGGACACAGATCAGTCACCTCCCCCAGCCAGTCACATTTATACAGTAATCAGTGCATATTTATAGCACTGTTCACTATATAAATGACAATGGTCCCAAAAATGGGTCAAAAGTGTCCGATGTTTCTGCTATAATGTCGCAGTCCCAATAAAAATCGCAGATCGCCGCCATTCCTTGTAAAAAAAAAAAGAATAAAAAAAAAAAGAACAATTACGTCCCCTATTTTGTAGACGCTATAACTTTTGCGCAAACCAGTCACTATACTCTTATTGCGATTTTTTTTTTTACCAAAAATATGTAGAAGAATACGTATCGGCCTAAACTAAGAATTTTTTTTTTTTAATGTAGGATATTAGTGATGGTGGTCCAGTGTGGGCTTCCCTGTTGGTCCAGTGTGGGCATCCGAGGGGGGGCTGCGCTGATAAACAATCAGCGCTACCCCCCCCTGTCAGGAGAGCCGCCGATCGACGCAAGTGAGGAAGAGCCGATCAACGGCTCTTCCTGTTTACATCGTGATCAGCCGTGATTGGACACGGCTGATCACGTGGTAAAGAGCCTCAGCCAGAGGCTCTTTACCGAGATCGGTGATGCAGGGTGTCAGACTGACACCCCGCGCCACCGATCTCCGCGCTGCGCGCCCCCACAGGCGCACGCCGGCATGTTATCCTGCAGGACGTCAATAGACGTCCAGTCAAGATTTCAGAACCACTTCCCGGACGTCAATTTACTATTGACCGGGCGGGAAGTGGTTAATGACATACCAGTCTTAGTCTGTAGGGTTCAGTATTGAGTTGGCCCCGCCCAAAAATGAGTGCGCATTTTATTTTTATTTTTTAATCCTGCCTAAAACACAGCGACGCTAATACTAATTAAGAAAAAAAAATTCTGTCACAAAAAAAAATACTGACCTTTGACCTTGACCCAAAACTAACCCTGGCACTGACCTAGATCAAACCTTGATCTAGGTATTTTAAAAAAATAATATTTTTTTTTTTTAGATTAATATTATTATTATTTTATTTTTTTCCCCCTAGACACACTTTTTTTTCTATCTCTGCAAGGACAGAGAATGATACATTGTATCTCTCTCGTCCATTCATAGAGACGGAAAACACGGGGGGCGGGGCTCCACAGTGACTGATCTCTGTGATAGCTAATCAGAGACTACCACACAGCGACCAGGTGACGCGAAATAAAATCCCGTACAAAAAAATACTGACCCTGACACAACCACTAACCCTGGCACTGACCAAGATCAAACCTTGATCTAGGTATTTTTATTTTATTTATTTTTTATTTTATTTTTATTTTTTTATTATTATTTTTATTTTTTTCCCTACAAACACTTTTTTGTATCTCTGCAAGGACACTGACCAAGATCAACCCTTGATCTTGGTATTTTTTTATTATTAATTTTTGATTTCATTTTTTTATTATTTTTTCTTTTTTCCCTGGCACTGACTAAGATCAAAACTTGATCTAGGTATTTTTATTTTATTTTATTTTTTATTTTATTTTTTTCCCTACACACACTTTTTTTTATCTCTGCAAGGACACTGACCAAGATCAAGCCTTGATCTAGGTATTTTTATTTTATTTATTTAACATTTTTTATTATTATTATTTTTTTTCCTACACACTTTTTTTTTCTATCTCTGCAATGACACTGACCAAGATCAAACCTTGATCTAGGTATTTTTATTATATTATATTTTGTTTTTTATTTTATTTTTAGTTTTTTATTTTATTATTATTATTATTATTATTATTATTATTATTATTATTATTATTATTATTATTATTATTATTATTATTATTATTTTCCTACACACAATTTTTTTAATATCTCTGCAAGGACACTGACCAAGATCAAACCTTGATCTAGGTATTTTTATTTTATTTAGTTTTTTATTTAAATTTTTTTTATTTTTTTTATTATTATTATTATTATTATTATTATTATTATTATTATTATTATTTTCCTACACACACTTTTTTTTTCTATCTCTGCAAGGACACTGACCAAGATCAAACCTTGATCTAGGTATTTTAATTGTATTTCGTTTTTTATTTTATTTTTATTTTTTTAGTTTATTTTTATTTTATTATTATTATTATTATTATTATTATTATTATTATTATTATTTTCCTACACACACTTTTTATTTCTATCTCTGCAAGGACACTGACCAAGATCATACATTAATCTAGGTATTTTTATTGTATTTTTTTTTATTATTATTTTTTTTTTTTATCCCTACACACTTTTTTTTCTATCTCTGCAAGGACACTGACCAAGATCAAACCTTGATCTAGGTATTTTTATTTTATTTCGTTTTTTATTTTAGTTTTAGTTTTTTATTTTAGTTTTATTTTATTTTATTATTATTATTATTATTATTATTATTATTATTATTATTATTATTTTCCTACACACACTTTTTATTTCTATCTCTGCAAGGACACTGACCAAGATCAAACCTTGATCTAGGTATTTTAATTGTATTTAGTTTTTTATTTTATTTTTATTTTTTTATTTTATTTTTATTTTTTTATTATTATTATTATTATTATTATTATTATTATTATTATTATTATTATTATTATTATTATTATTATTATTATTTTCCTACACACACTTTTTATTTCTATCTCTGCAAGGACACTGACCAAGATCAAACCTTGATCTAGGTATTTTTATTTTATTTCGTTTTTTATTTTATTTAATTTTTTATTTTATTTTAATTTTTTTATTTTATTTTATTTTATTTTATTATTATTATTATTATTATTATTATTATTATTATTATTATTATATTCCTACACACACTTTTTATTTCTATCTCTGCAAGGACACTGTCCAAGATCATACATTGATCTAGGTATTTTTATTGTTTTTTTTTTATTATTATTATTTTTTTTCCCTACACACTTTTTTTTCTATCTCTGCAAGGACACTGACCAAGATCAAACCTTGATCTAGGTATTTTTATTTTATTTATTTTTTATTTTATTTTTGTTTTTTTATTATTATTTTTATTTTTTCTCTACACACAGGTTTTTTTTTCTATCTCTGCAAGGACACTGACCAAGATCAAACCTTGATCTAGGTATTTTTTTTATTTTTAATTAATATTATTATTATAATTTTTTTCTTTACACACACTTTTTTTGTATCTCTGCAAGGACGCTGACCAAGATCAAACCTTGATCTATGTATTTATTTTTTTATTTTTTATTAAATTTTTTTATTATTATTATTATTTTTCCCCTACACACTTTTTTTTCTATCTCTGCAAGGACACTGACCAAGATCAAACCTTGATCTAGGTATTTTAATTGTATTTAGTTTTTTATTTTATTTTTAGTTTTTTATTTTATTTTTATTTTATTATTATTATTATTATTATTATTATTATTATTATTATTATTATTATTATTATTATTATTTTCCTACACACACTTTTTATTTCTATCTCTGCAAGGACACTGACCAAGATCAAACCTTGATCTAGGTATTTTTATTTTATTTCATTTTTTATTTTATTTAATTTTTTATTTTATTTTAATTTTTTTATTTTATTTTATTTTATTTTATTATTATTATTATTATTATTATTATTATTATTATTATTATTATTATATTCCTACACACACTTTTTATTTCTATCTCTGCAAGGACACTGTCCAAGATCATACATTGATCTAGGTATTTTTATTGTTTTTTTTTTATTATTATTATTTTTTTTCCCTACACACTTTTTTTTCTATCTCTGCAAGGACACTGACCAAGATCAAACCTTGATCTAGGTATTTTTATTTCATTTAGTTTTTTATTTTTATTTTTTTATTTTATTTTTATTTTATTATTATAATTATTATTATTATTATTATTATTATTATTATTATTATTATTATTATTATTTTCCTACACACACTTTTTATTTCTATCTCTGCAAGGACACTGACCAAGATCAAACCTTGATCTAGGTATTTTTATTTTATTTAGTTTTTTATTTTATTTAGTTTTTTATTTTATTATTATTATTATTATTATTATTATTATTATTATTATTATTATTTTCCTACACACACTTTTTATTTCTATCTCTGCAAGGACACTGACCAAGATCATACATTGATCTAGGTATTTTTATTGTATTTTTTTTTTATTATTATTATTTTTTTCCCCTACACACTTTATTTTCTATCTCTGCAAGGACACTGACCAAGATCAAACCTTGATCTAGGTATTTTTATTTCATTTAGTTTTTTATTTTTATTTTTTTATTTTATTTTTATTTTATTATTATAATTATTATTATTATTATTATTATTATTATTATTATTTTCCTACACACACTTTTTATTTCTATCTCTGCAAGGACACTGACCAAGATCAAACCTTGATCTAGGTATTTTTATTTTATTTCGTTTTTTATTTTATTTTTAGTTTTTTATTTTATTTTTATTTTATTATTATTATTATTATTATTTTTTATTTTATCTAGGAATTTTTATTTTATTTCGTTTTTTTATTTTATTTTTAGTTTTTTATTTTATTTTTAGTTTTTTATTATTATTATTATTATTATTATTATTATTATTATTTTCCTACACACACTTTTTATTTCTATCTCTGCAAGGACACTGACCAAGATCATACATTGATCTAGGTATTTTTATTTTATTTCGTTTTTTATTTTATTTAATTTTTTATTTTATTTTAATTTTTTTATTTTATTTTATTTTATTTTTTTATTATTATTATTATTATTATTATTATTATTATTATTATTATTATTATTTTTCCTACACACACTTTTTATTTCTATCTCTGCAAGGACACTGACCAAGATCATACATTGATCTAGGTATTTTTATTGGTTTTTTTTTATTATTATTATTTTTTTCCCCCTACACACTTTTTTTTCTATCTCTGCAAGGACACTGACCAAGATCAAACCTTGATCTAGGTATTTTTATTTCATTTAGTTTTTTATTTTTATTTTTTTATTTTATTTTTATTTTATTATTATAATTATTATTATTATTATTATTATTATTATTATTATTTTCCTACACACACTTTTTATTTCTATCTCTGCAAGGACACTGACCAAGATCAAACCTTGATCTAGGTATTTTTATTTTATTTAGTTTTTTATTTTATTTAGTTTTTTATTTTATTATTATTATTATTATTATTATTATTATTATTATTATTATTATTATTATTATTATTATTATTTTCCTACACACACTTTTTATTTCTATCTCTGCAAGGACACTGACCAAGATCATACATTGATCTAGGTATTTTTATTGTATTTTTTTTTTATTATTATTATTTTTTTCCCCTACACACTTTATTTTCTATCTCTGCAAGGACACTGACCAAGATCAAACCTTGATCTAGGTATTTTTATTTTATTTCGTTTTTTATTTTATTTTTAGTTTTTTATTTTATTTTTATTTTATTATTATTATTATTATTATTTTTTATTTTATCTAGGAATTTTTATTTTATTTCGTTTTTTTATTTTATTTTTAGTTTTTTATTTTATTTTTAGTTTTTTATTATTATTATTATTATTATTATTATTATTATTATTATTTTCCTACACACACTTTTTATTTCTATCTCTGCAAGGACACTGACCAAGATCATACATTGATCTAGGTATTTTTATTTTATTTCGTTTTTTATTTTATTTAATTTTTTATTTTATTTTAATTTTTTTATTTTATTTTATTTTATTTTTTTATTATTATTATTATTATTATTATTATTATTATTATTATTATTATTTTTCCTACACACACTTTTTATTTCTATCTCTGCAAGGACACTGACCAAGATCATACATTGATCTAGGTATTTTTATTGGTTTTTTTTTATTATTATTATTTTTTTCCCCCTACACACTTTTTTTTCTATCTCTGCAAGGACACTGACCAAGATCAAACCTTGATCTAGGTATTTTTATTTTATTTAGTTTTTTATTTTATTTTTATTTTTTTATTTTATTATTATTATTATTATTATTATTATTATTATTAATATTATTATTATTATTATTATTATTATTATTATTATTATTATTATTATTATTATTAATATTATTATTTTCCTACACACACTTTTTTTTCTATCTCTGCAAGGACACTGACCAAGGTCAAACCTTGATCTAGGTATTTTTATTTTATTTTTATTTTTTTATTTTATTTTTAGTTTATTTTAGTTTTCGTTTTTTATTTTATATATTTTTTTTTTAGTTTTTTATTATTATTATTATTATTATTATTATTATTATTATTATTAATAATATTATTATTATTTTCCTACCCACACTTTTTTTTTCTATCTCCGCAAGGACAGAGAATGATACACGGGGGGGCGGGGCTCCACAGTGACTGATCAATCAGAGGCTACCCCAGCGATCGGGTGACTCGGGATCAGACGTTCCGGGTCCCAATCGTTAGAATGGGGGCCCGGGGGGGGGGGGGGGGGGCTCTCTCGTTGAGAACCTGGAAGATGTCAGCGCCAGCAGGCAAACTTATGCCGACTTTCCATCATTGCCAGCCAATGGGAACACAGACAGCAGCAAAAACCTGACAGAGGCTCTAACCCCCTCCAAATTCTGCTTCCCAATTATTATTATTATTATTTTTTAATAGAAAGTTTTTTCCGGAGTTCCGCATTTTTAGTGATTTCCGGAGCTCTTCCACTTAAAGTAATATTGTTCTTTTCATCAGATGTGAGATTCCTCCTTAATACCCCCTCCCCTCCCCCCCCCACCTCTGTCTCGGAGAAAAGAAGCAAATCGGAGCCTCAGCCGCCCGTCTGCAGTGATTAGTTGTTGTGTTTAGAAGCCATGAAGACGCCCGTGTGGCTCATCCATCTCCATTCCTGGGGGTGACACCTCACCCCCCACCCCCCCCAATCCGTCTCCCACGCCGAGATGGGCCCAATTCATGAGAACCGCTGATGTCAATTAGCCGGGAATTGTAACAAATGGCGGCTGAATTCTGACGGATCGCCGGCGTTGGCGGCACTCGGAGATCTCTGGTGTGGAAGTGAAATGTTTACCTTGTAATTCAATGTTATCCCACACAGGTCAGCCGGGGGCCTTCTACCCATGATTGTCCTACAGGGGGCGCTGTGCATCGCTCCAGGAATAGAGGGTATAAGTCTGGGCTAGTAAGGGTTAGGGGCTAGGGGTTAAGGGTTAGGATTAGGGGTTAGTTAGACGGTTGATTAGGGTTAAGGGTTAGTTAGGTTTAGGGGTTAAAAGGGCTGTCAGGGTTAGGGGTGAAGGGTTAGAGTTAGGGGATGGGGATTAGTTAGGGTTAATCAGGGTTGGGGTTAAGGGTTAGGGTAAGTTTTTTGGGGTTAGGGGTTAGGGATTACGAGTTAGTTGGGGGTTACGGGTTAGTTAGGTTTAGGGGTTAAGAGTTAATCAGGGATAGGGGTTAATGGTTAGTTAGGGTTTAAAAGAGTTGTCAGGGTTAGGGATGAAGGGTTAGTTGGGGTTTAAGGGTTAGTTAGGTTTAGGGGTTAAAAGGGTAATCAGGGTTAGGGGTGAAGTGTTAGAGTTAGGGTTTAAGGGTTAGTTAAGGTTAGGGGGTTAGGGTTAGGGATTACGGGTCAGTTGGGGGTTAAGGGTTAGTTAGGGTTCGGGGTTAAGGGTTAGTTGGGAGTTAAGGGTTAGCTAGGGGTTAGTCAGGGATAGGGGTTAAGGGTTAGTTAGGGTTAGATGTTAAGGATTAGGGGTTAAAGCAGGGGTCTCAAACTCAAATTACCTGAGGGCCACAAGACAAGTTTTCATATGCCATGGGGGGCCGCATGCAAACTTACAAACTTCGAAAACAGTACTGGTGTCAGCGAACACATTATTAACCCCCCAGCACTGGTGTCAGCGAGCGCATTATTACCACCAGCACTGGTGTAAGTGAGGGTTTGACAAATTTGCTTGGAATCTAGGAGCCAGCTAAAAAAGTTAGGAGCCAGAAAACGCACCCCGTCCCGACGAGCTTGCGCGCAGAAGCGAACACATACGTGAGCAGCGCCCGCATATGTAAACGGTGTTCAAACCGCACATGTGAGGTATCGCCGCGATTGGTAGAGTGAGAGCAATAATTCTAGCTCCTCTGTAACTTAAAACATGCAACCTGTAGATTTTTTTAAACGTCGCCTATGAAGATTTTAAAGGGTAAAAGTTTGTCGCCATTCCACGAGCGGACACGATTTTGAAGCGTGACATGCTGGGTATGAATTTACTTGGCGTAACATTATCTTTCATAATATTAAAAAAAATGGGGATAACTTTACTGTTGTCTTATTTTTTAATTAAAAAAAGTGTAATTTTTTCCAAAAAAAGTGCGCTTGTAAGACCGCTGCGCAAATACGGCGTAACAGAAAGTATTGCAACGATCGCTATTTTATTCTCTAGGGTGTTAGGATAAAAAATATATATAATGTTTGGGGGTTCTAATTAGAGGGAAGAAGATGGCAGTGAAAATAGTGAAAAATTACATTAGAATTTCTGTTTAACTTGTAATGCTTAACTTGTAATACCAACGGCCACCACCAGATGGTGCCAGCTAAAAAAAAACAAAAAAAAAATTTTTTTTTTGCTCCCCTCACTTCCACCCTGCCTGCGGGCCATTTATAACTGGTCCGGCCCGCGGGCCGGTACTTTGAGACCACTGGGTTAAAGGTTAGTCAGGGATAGGGGTTAATGGTTAGTTAGGGGTTTAAGGGTTCGCTAGGGTTTAAGGGTTAAGGATTACGGGTTAGTTGGGGGTTAAGGATTAGTTAGGTTTAGGGGTTAGTCAGGGATAGTGGTTAAGGGTTAGTTAGTGGTTAAGGATTAGTTAGGGGTTAAAAGGGTTGTCAGGGATAGGGGTAAAGGCATAGAGTTAGGAGATGGGGGTTACTTAGGGTTAGGGTTTGGGTTTAGGGATTACGGGTAAGTTGGGAGTTAAGGGTTAGTTAGGGTTGGGGGTTAAGGGTTAGGGTTAGGCATTAAGGGTTAGTTGGGGGTTAGGGGTTAGTTAGGGATAGGGGTTAAGGGTTAGTTAGGGGTTAAGGGTTAGTTGAGGGTTAAGGGCTAGTTATTTGATAAGGATTAGTTAGGGGTTAAAAGGGTTGTCAGGGTTGGTGGTGAAGGGATAGTTAGGGGATGGGGGTTACTTAGGGTTTAAGGGTTAGTTAGGGTTAGGTTTAGGGATTACAGGTTCGTTTGGTGTTAAGGGTTAGTTAGGGGTTAAGGGTTAGGCATTACGGGTTAGTTGGGGCTCTGGGGTTAGTCAGGGATAGGGGTTAAGTGTTAGTTAGTGGTTAAGGGTTAATTAGGGGTTAAAAGGTTTGTCAGGGTTAGGGGTGAAGGGTTAGTTAGGGTTAGGGATTATGGGTTTGTTTGGTGTTATGGGTTAGTTAGGGTTTGGAGTTAAGGGTTAGGGGAGGAGGGCTATATAGGGTTAGGGGTTAAGGGTTAGTTAGGGGCTGTGATGTGTTTTCAGGAAGCGATGTACAGCCCCAAGACGCAACTTTTCCTTAAGAAGGAAATCGTTTTTTTTTGCTGGTAAAATAAGAGTTTATAAACGTCGCTCGCCCTCCGCTCCTTCATGTCGGGTTTCTGATGTTTTTGTCTTTTCTTCTTATAAAAATCCAGAAACTCTCAAACCTGTAAATGTCCGCAGAAAAATCTCCTCGGTGGCGGCGGGCTCAAGGTCGAAGAAATAACAAACATTTATTAGGATGAAGAAATTCGCCTTTCATCGACTCGCGGCCCCGTGTTTTATCGCCGCAGGAAAAGTTCACGGCGCGTCGCTCCCCTCTGATCGCCCGTTACTTTGTAATCCCGACCAGAAGATTTCACATGTTATTGCCACTCCAAATATCCCCCTCAGGGCTTCCTAAATATGTGACCCCTGGTGATCCCGCCATGACGCTCCTCGCTCAGACACTTCCTGGTATTGGGTGACAACTGTCTGCCAATTGTTTCCTGTTACAGATTTCCTGGTGGAGACTCAACTCGATCTTCCCAGCAAACACTGCACAGGCATTGTCCTCTGTTTTCAGTCTTATGAACCTGATCTAGACAGGAGATACAAAGTAACATTGTTTATAAACATTGATCAGACGGGAGATAGAGAAATACAAAGTAACATTGTTTATAAACATTGATCAGACGGGAGATAGAGAGATACAAAGTAACATTGTTTATAAACATTGTTCAGACAGGAGATAGAGAGATACAAAGTAACATTGTTTATAAACATTGATCAGACGGGAGATAGAGAGATACAAAGTAACATTGTTTATAAACATTGATCAGACGGGAGATACAAAGTAACATTGTTTATAAACATTGATCAGACGGGAGATGGAGATACAAAGTAACATTGTTTATAAACATTGATCAGACGGGAGATAGAGAGATACAAAGTAACATTGTTTATAAACATTGATCAGACAGGAGATAGAGAGATACAAAGTAACATTGTTTATAAACATTGATCAGACAGGAGATAGAGATACAAAGTAACATTGTTTATAAACATTGATCAGACGGGAGATAGAGAGATACAAAGTAACAATGTTTATAAACATTGATCAGACGGGAGATAGAGAGATACAAAGTAACATTGTTTATAAACATTGATCAGACGGGAGATAGATACAAAGTAACATTGTTTATAAACATTGATCAGAGGAGATAGAGAGATACAAAGTAACATTGTTTATAAACATTGATGAGACAGGAGATAGAGAGATACAAAGTAACATTGTTTATAAACATTGATCAGACGGGAGATAGAGAGATACAAAGTAACAATGTTTATAAACACTGATGAGACAGGAGATAGAGAGATACAAAGTAACATTGTTTATAAACATTGATCAGACGGGAGATAGAGAGATACAAAGTAACAATGTTTATAAACATTGATCAGACGGGAGATAGAGAGATACAAAGTAACATTGTTTATAAACATTGTTCAGACGGGAGATAGAGAGATACAAAGTAACATTGTTTATAAACATTGTTCAGACGGGAGATAGAGAGATACAAAGTAACATTGTTTATAAACATTGATCAGACGGGAGATAGAGAGATGCAAAGTAACATTGTTTATAAACATTGATCAGAGGAGATAGAGAGATACAAAGTAACATTGTTTATAAACATTGATCAGACAGGAGATAGAGAGATACAAAGTAACATTATTTATAAACATTGATCAGACGGGAGATAGAGAGATACAAAGTAACATTGTTTTTAAACATTGATCAGACAGGAGATAGAGAGATACAAAGTAACATTGTTTATAAACATTGATCAGACGGGAGATAGAGAGATGCAAAGTAACATTGTTTATAAACATTGATCAGACAGGAGATAGAGAGATACAAAGTAACATTGTTTATAAACATTGATCAGACAGGAGATAGAGAGATACAAAGTAACATTGTTTATAAACATTGATCAGACGGGAGATAGAGAGATACAAAGTAACATTGTTTATAAACATTGATCAGACGGGAGACAGAGAGATACAAAGTAACATTGTTTATAAACATTGATCAGACAGGAGATAGAGAGATACAAAGTAACTTTGTTTATAAACATTAATCAGACGGGAGATAGAGAGATACAAAGTAACATTGTTTATAAACATTGATCAGACAGGAGATAGAGAGATACAAAGTAACATTGTTTATAAACATTGATCAGAGGAGATAGAGAGATACAAAGTAACATTGTTTATAAACATTGATCAGAGGAGATAGAGAGATACAAAGTAACATTGTTTATAAACATTGATCAGACAGGAGATAGAGAGATACAAAGTAACATTATTTATAAACATTGATCAGACGGGAGATAGAGAGATACAAAGTAACATTGTTTTTAAACATTGATCAGACAGGAGATAGAGAGATACAAAGTAACATTGTTTATAAACATTGATCAGACGGGAGATAGAGAGATACAAAGTAACATTGTTTATAAACATTGATCAGACGGGAGATAGAGAGATACAAAGTAACATTGTTTATAAACATTGATCAGACGGGAGACAGAGAGATACAAAGTAACATTGTTTATAAACATTAATCAGACGGGAGATAGAGAGATACAAAGTAACATTGTTTATAAACATTGATCAGATGGGAGATAGAGAGATACAAAGTAACATTGTTTATAAACACTGATCAGACGGGAGATGGAGATACAAAGTAACATTGTTTATAAACATTGATCAGACAGGAGATAGAGAGATACAAAGTAACATTGTTTATAAACATTGATCAGACAGGAGATAGAGAGATACAAAGTAACATTGTTTATAAACATTGATCAGACGGGAGATAGAGAGATACAAAGTAACATTGTTTATAAACATTGATCAGACGGGAGATAGAGAGATACAAAGTAACATTGTTTATAAACATTGATCAGACGGGAGATAGAGAGATACAAAGTAACATTGTTTATAAACATTGATCAGACGGGAGATAGAGAGATACAAAGTAACATTGTTTATAAACATTGATCAGACAGGAGATAGAGAGATACAAAGTAACATTATTTATAAACATTGATCAGACAGGAGATAGAGAGATACAAAATAACATTGTTTATAAACATTGATCAGACAGGAGATAGAGAGATACAAAGTAACATTGTTTATAAACATTGCTCAGACGGGAAATGGAGAGATACAAAGTAACATTGTTTATAAACATTGATCAGACAGGAGATAGAGAGATACAAAGTAACATTGTTTATAAACATTGATCAGACAGGAGATAGAGAGATACAAAGCAACATTGTTTATAAACATTGATCAGACAGGAGATAGAGAGATACAAAGCAACATTGTTTATAAACATTGATCAGACGGGAGATGGAGATACAAAGTAACATTGTTTATAAACATTGATCAGACAGGAGATAGAGAGATACAAAATAACATTGTTTATAAACATTGATCAGACAGGAGATAGAGAGATACAAAGTAACATTGTTTATAAACATTGTTCAGACGGGAAATGGAGAGATACAAAGTAACATTGTTTATAAACATTGATCAGACAGGAGATAGAGAGATACAAAGTAACATTGTTTATAAACATTGATCAGACAGGAGATAGAGAGATACAAAGCAACATTGTTTATAAACATTGATCAGACAGGAGATAGAGAGATACAAAGCAACATTGTTTATAAACATTGATCAGACGGGAGATGGAGATACAAAGTAACATTGTTTATAAACATTGATCAGACAGGAGATAGAGAGATACAAAATAACATTGTTTATAAACATTGATCAGACAGTAGATAGAGAGATACAAAGTAACATTGTTTATAAACATTGATCAGATGGGAGATAGAGAGATACAAAGTAACATTGTTTATAAACATTGCTCAGACGGGAGATAGAGAGATACAAAGTAACATTGTTTATAAACATTGTTCAGACGGGAGATAGAGAGATACAAAGTAACATTGTTTATAAACATTGATCAGATGGGAGATAGAGAGATACAAAGTAACATTGTTTATAAACATTGTTCAGACGGGAAATGGAGAGATACAAAGTAACATTGTTTATAAACATTGATCAGACAGGAGATAGAGAGATACAAAGTAACATTGTTTATAAACATTGATCAGACAGGAGATAGAGAGATACAAAGTAACATTGTTTATAAACATTGATCAGGCGGGAAATGGAGAGATACAAAGTAACATTGTTTATAAACATTGATCAGATGGGAGATAGAGAGATACAAAGTAACATTGTTTATAAACATTGATCAGACAGGAGATAGAGAGATACAAAGTAACATTGTTTATAAACATTGATCAGACAGGAGATAGAGAGATACAAAGTAACATTGTTTATAAACATTGATCAGACAGGAGATAGAGAGATACAAAGTAACAATGGCCCAGATTCAAGTAGAATCGTGCAATATTTGCGTGGGCAAAGAGCAAATTTTTTTCTCTGCGCCCACGCAAATATTGCGCTTTGCCCGCGATTCACGGAGCAGTTGCTCCGTAAATTGCGCGGGCAATATGCTAAGCAGCCGGGCGCAAGGCTGCCTAATGTAAATGATCCCGCCGGGGGCGGGAATCATTTAAATTAGGCGCGCTCCCGCGCCGAGCGATCAGCGCATGCTCCGCCGGGAAACTTTCCCGACGTGCATTGCGGCAAATGACGTCGCAAGGACGTCATTTGCTTGTAAGTGAACGTGAATGGCGTCCAGCGCCATTCACAGTTCACTTACGTAAACGACGTGAAATTTGAACGTCGCGAGCGGGAGGCGCAGCTATACTTTAGCATTGGCTGCGCCTGCTATTAGCAGGAGCAGCCTTATGCTAAAGGCGCCGTACGGAAACTCCGTACCTTGCGTGCGCAGGGCCCGCGCAACTTTTGTGAATCGGTGGTAGTATGCAATTTGCATACTACACGCCGATCACAATGGCCGCGCCCCCTAGCGGCCAACGCAAGAATGCAGCCTGGGATGTGAAGGCATAAGGAGGCTTATGTTTGTCACATCCTAGGCTGCATTCGGTGTAATGAGGTTCCTGAATCAGGAGCACTCGTTACACCGGAGCAAGTAAGCACTTGCGCCGCGCAACTATGGTTGCGCGGGCGCAAGTGCTTCTTGAATCTGGGCCATTGTTTATAAACATTGATCAGACGGGAGATAGAGAGATACAAAGTAACATTGTGATAAATATTCTTGGGATAAAAACATTTCTATTCTCAGACAAAAGGGTTAAAATAAAATAAAAAGGTTGCAGCCGGATGATTGGACGGGGGGGCGGGTCTCTTACATTTTATGTTTCAATCATGAAGAATCTCTCGCCGATCTTCCACTTTAATCAGTGAGTTCCTTTACACTCAGCTTGTCAGATTGTAAATTTGTTGATGGCGTCGCACTCGGCGAGGTCGGAGTCCTCGGTTAATAAAAAGTTCTGTTATTTATTGTGAATGAAATGTAATTTCTTAGGATCCGTCTCGTGTTTGGCGCACTCGAGGGGGAAACGCAGCCGCCGTGCCCCTTGCCTGCGCCGCACAACTGCCTGTTCCTTATTAGCCGGCGTTCCACAGCGATATACCGAACGATCGGAGAATGGCGCTAACTACGCAGGAGTGACAACGCTCTGTCCCTGTCTTCTAATTGTGCTCCTGCGTTGTCACCTGGTGCCCAATTTTCTAGTAGGCACGGGCGCCGTCAATATGTTAGTTTTTTGTTTCGTTCCGTTTCGTATTTCGTAATTCGTGTCCTAAAATTTCCTTAAGTTCGTGTTCGTTAACTTTTTGTAAAATCACGAACGTTCGTTATGATGAATTTAAAAAAAGCAAACCCAGGAAGTCAGCAGCGCTGCCGACTTCCTGAGTTTTTCTTTTTAACCACTTAAGACCCGGACCTTTAGGCAGCTAAAGGACCCGGGCCAGGTTTTGCGATTCGGCACTGCGTCGCTTTAACAGACAATTGCGCTGTCGCGCGACGTGGCTCCCAAACAAAATTGGCGTCCTTTTTTTACCACAAATAGAGCTTTCTTTTGGTGGTATTTGATCACCTCTGCGGTTTTTATTTTTTGCGCTATAAACAAAAATAGAGCGACAATTTTGAAAAAAAATTCAATATCTTTTACTTTTTGCTATAATAAATATCCCCCAAAATTATACAAAACACAGATACGACGCAGGAACTTTGAAATTACGCTGCGTATCCAAAGATACGCCGGCGTAATTCGTTTGAGGATCTGGCCCAAAGGATTTAAAATCCGGAATGCAAATCGTTGGTTATAGATGTCATTTCCGTTCTTTCGCTGTTTCGGTCATTTTCGTTTTTTCGCTGTTTCAGTCATTTTCGTTCTTTCGCTGTTTCGGTGTTTCGTATTTTAGTAAGATTGTCCAATCGTACGTTCGTATTTTCGCTTGTTCGTTATTTTGCTTATTCGTAATTCCGTAATTTTCGTATTTTGGGTCTTTTCGGATGTTCGAACTGATCCGAATGCATGAATACTAACAAATACTAACAAATTGGTACGAAAATCCATTCGTTACGAACGGGAACGCACATGTCTAGTGGCCGCGGCACCCAGCCAGCCTGATGTAAATAAATATATTTTCGTAGCTTGTGCACCTATCACATGAAATCCCAATAAAATACATTTAAGTTTTTTGGGCCAGATTCAGAGAAGAAGTATGCCGGAGTATCTGCTGATACTCCGGCGTACTTTCAAATTTGCCGCGTCGTATCTTTATTTGTAATTCACAAACAAAGATACGACGGCATTTGGCTAAGATCCGACAGGTATACGGCTTCGTACGGCTTCGGATCTTAGGATGCAATACTTCGGCGGCCGCTGGGTGGAGATCGCGTCGTTTTCCGCGTCTGGTATGCTAATTAGCTGTTTACGGCGATCCACGAAGGTACGCGCGTTCGTCGCATTCTCTTACGTCGTCGCTAGTCGGCTTTTCGCGTCGCAAAGTTACGGCTGCTATTTAGGTGGTGTAACAATAGACAGCCCGTGTTAAAGTATGGCCGTCGTTCCCGCGTCGAATTTCAAATTTTTATTTTTTCGCGTAAGTCGTTCCGGGAATACGAAAGTACGTAACGCACGTCGCCGTTCAAAACATTACGTCGGGGCGACGTCACATAGAACGGCGGGAAATTTCAAAACGGAGCAATGAGCAGTACGTCCGCGCCTAATTTAAATGGTACACGCCCCATTTGAATTAGGCGGGCTTGCGCCGGACGGCTTTACGCTACGCCGCCGCAAGTTTACACGCAAGTGCTTTGTGAATCAAGCACTTACGATGAAAACTTGCGGCGGTGTAACGTAAAGGGGATACGTTACGCCGCAGACGTGAATCTGGCCCAAAGGTTGTAACGTGAGAAAATGAGGAACATTTCAAGGGGTATGAATACTTTTTCAAGGCACTGCACATACATGTAGGCAGACATGCCTTCCATCACGTGAACTGAAGAGTGAATTCTATGTCTGCCGGTGTTCTTCCTTAAAGGGCTTCTCAGTAATCTTTTCCAGGGCGCCCCCCCATCCCCCGAAACAGGATATATGAAGTGTCTCCTGTACAGGAGATTTATATCGGTGAAGGGGCCGCTAATCTGCAACTCTGGATTCCATTATCTGTAAATAATTCCAATCTCTTCATAATTCCATCCACATTACTGAGCGCTGAGTCGCGTCCCCCCTCCCCCCCCCCCACAGGGAACGCTAACCGGTTATAATGCGAGATGGAATTTTGGATGATTTATGAGTTGGTACAGTTATAAGCTCTCTAACTTCTTATCAAGATACGTTGTGCTGAGGTCAGCTCACACCATCGTTATAGAATGTGGCCCCTCCTAGAACTGGGGGCCCCCCAGATACCCCACAGGGGAATCCCCGCCGGAAACTTCAATAGCCAAACTGATTGGAGGGAATTATTGTGTATTGTCCCCTATGGGCTCCGTGCTGCTCCTCAGGTGCTTCCAGGAAAACGAGAGAAGAATGGAAGACACACTGGGCTGGATTCAGGTAGAATTGCGCATATTTTACGGAGGCGCAGGGCAACGTTTTTGCCCTGCG
Organism: Rana temporaria; assembly: GCF_905171775.1. Taxonomy (NCBI): domain Eukaryota; kingdom Metazoa; phylum Chordata; class Amphibia; order Anura; family Ranidae; genus Rana; species Rana temporaria. The sequence goes on along the minus strand of NC_053489.1, from coordinate 673,942,619 downwards.
CCCCCCGCAAATTTACTGCGCTGCCCTTGATTCACGGAGCAGTAGCTCCGTAAATTGCGCCGGCGCGCCAGCAAAATGCCCGGCGTAAGCGCGCGCAATTTAAATGATCCCGTAGGGGGCGGGAATCATTTAAATTAGGCGCGTTCCCGCGCCGATCGTAGAGCGCATGCTCCGTCGGGAAACTTTCCCGACGCGCATTGCGGCAAATGACGTCGCAAGGACGTCATTTGCTTCAAAGTGAACGTGAATGGCGTCCAGCGCCATTCACGAATCACTTACGCAAAGTACGTAAATTTCAGGGGAACGACGGGTATACGTAACATTGGCTGCGCCTGCTAATAGCAGGGGCAGCCTTTACGCAAAAATCGCCGTACGGAAACGACGTAAACTGCGTACGCAGGGCTCGCGCAACGTTGTGAATCGGCGTTAGTGTGCAATTTGCATACTATACGCTGAGCACAATGGGAACGCCACCTAGCGGCCATCGCAAGAATGCAGCCTAAGATATGCGGGCATAAGAGCCTTATGCCGCGCATATCTAAGGCTGCAGTCGGCGTAACGAGGTTCCTGAATCAGGAGCATTCGTTACGGCGGGGCAAGTAAGCAATTGCGCTGTGTAACCTATGGTTACACAGGCGCAATTGCTTCTTGAATCCAGGCCACTGTTCTGTTTCCTGCCTTGTATGTAGATATATATATATATATATATATATATATATATATATTACAGTATCTCTCAAAAGTGAGTACACCCCTCACATTTTTTTAAAGATTTTAAAATATTTAAGATATTCTATCTTTTCATGTTGTCAAGAGATAAAAGAAAATATCTACAAAAATGTGAGGGGTGTACTTACTTTTGTGAGATACTGTAGTATATATATATATATACATACATACAAGGCAGGAAACAGAACAGTGTGTCTTCCATGCTTCTCTCATCCATCTCACCCGTCACGTGACCCCGCCCCCTCTGATGCAAGGGGGAAGCCTGGGCTTCCCCAGTGACGTAGCAGAGGGTGCGTCAGAGGGGGGCGGGGTCACGTGGCGGGTGGCCCCGCCTCACCAATAAAAGAAATGTCACAGTTTCAGCAGCGTCGTTCACCGGGCTGTCTCCGGCGGTGGAGACAGGCGGCCGGCGATGCTGCCGCTCTGGATCCCGGACGATCTTCTCATCGCTGGACAGGAGAGGAGATCACCCGTCGCTGGATCCCGACAACGTTGGAGCGGGGAGCCGGGACAGAGTGGATTACCACCGCTGGATTAATTTTTTATTTTTAATAAAGGACTTTTTTCTACGGTGTGTGTGTGTGTTTTTTTACAACTATTTACACTTCCTTCGTGAAATGGTAGGGGTACAATGTACCCCATTACCAATTCACATAGGGGGGGCAGGATCTGGGGGTCCCCTTTGTTAAAGGGGTCTTCCAGATTCTGATAAGCCCCCCGCCCACAGACCCCCCACAACCACCGGCCAGGGTTGTGGGGATGAGACCCTTGTCACTATCAACATGGGGACATCCTCCTCATGTTGAGGGCATGTGGCCTGGTACGGTTCAGGAGAGGGGGAGGGGCGCACTCTGTCCCCCCCTCTTTTCTGCGACCATCCAGGTTACGTGCTCGGATAAGGGGTCTGGTGTGGATTTTTGGGGGAACTCCATGCCATATTTTTTTTAATTTGGGGTGGAGTTCCCCTTTAAATCCACACCAGACCTGAAGGGTCTGGAATGGATATTTGGGGGGAACCCCACGTCATTTATTTTTTTAATTGACGGCGGGGTTCCCCTTAATATCCATTCCAGACCTGAAGGGCCTGGTAATTGAATTTGGGGGACCCCACGCTTTTTTTTTTTTTTTTTTATGAATGAATTCTCTTTGAATTGCCAGAGCTGACACATTATAGCCGCGAGTCCGGTTTAAGTGACTTTTTTTCCTTCAGAAATGACACTTTGTGCAGAGACAGTTCTATGTACGGGAAACATGCGCTATTTCACATGCATACTACACACCCCACCAGGTACGAAATTTAAAGGAATATTTCACTTTTATTGTTTCACTTTAAGCATTATTAAATTCACTGCTCCCGGAAAAAATGGCAGTTTTTAAAACTTTTTTTTGCATTGATACATGTTTCCTGGGACAGGACCCGGGTCCCCAAACACTTTTTAGGACAATAACTTGCATATTAGCCTTTAAAATTAGCACTTTAGATTTCTCCCATAGACTTTAACAGGGTGTTCCGCGGCTTTTCGAATTTGCCGCAAACACCCCAAATTGTTCGTTGTTCAGCGAACAGGCAATGTTCGAGTCGAACATGAGTTCGACTCGAACTCGAAGCTCACCCCTATCCAAGAACCAGGCAACATCAGTTTTGGAGTACACCAGAAATAAAACTGTTTATTAGAACTAGAGTACAGTCTTATATACACTTGAGAAAGACATTCCCCCCCTCCTGCCAAAGTGACTCCCGTCACACAAACCATGGACTATCTATCTATCTATCTATCTATCTATCTATCTATCTATCTATCTATCTATCTATCTCTCTCTCTCTCTCTCTCTCTCTCTCTCTCTATCTATCTATCTATCTATCTATCTATCTATCTATCTATCTATCTATCTCTCGTGTATTTCCTACAGTTCTCACACTGGCCTTAGTTCACAGCCAAACGCGCCTACAATGGGCACATGAGTATCACAACTGGACTGCAGAGAAATGGAAGAAGGTGGACTGGATTGATGAATTCAAGAATGGTTTGAGATTCAGATGGGCCAGATTCAACCATGGGCCAGATTCAGATAGGAGATACGACGGCGTATCTCCTGATACGCCGTCGTATCTCTGAGTCCAGCCGTCGTATCTATGCGCCTGATTCAGAGAATCAGTTACGCATAGATATCCCTAAGATCCGACTGGTGTAAGTGTCTTACAGCGTCGTATCTTAGGCTGCATTTTCAGGCTGGCCGCTAGGTGGCGCTTCCGTATGTTTACGCAAGGAATATGCTAATTAGGTAGATACGGCGATTCAGAAACGTACGGCGCAATTTTTTACGTTGTTTACGTTAGGCTTTTTTCGTCGTATAGTTACCCCTGCTATATGAGGCGTAGCTAATGTTAAGTATGGCCGTCGTTCCCGCGCCGAGTTTTGAAATTTTACGTTGATTGCGTAAGTCGTTTGCGAATAGGGCTGGACGTAATTTACGTTCACGTCGAAAGCAATGCCGTTTTGTGGCGGATTTTCGAGCATGCGCACTGGGATTTTTTCACAAATGGCGCATGCGTGGGGTCAACTCAAATTTAAATAAAACCCTCAACATCCCCATTTGAATTAGGCGGGCTTACGCCACCACACATACGTTACGCCGCCGTAACTAAGGGCGCAAGTTCTTTCTGAATACAGAACTTGCGCCCAAAGTTACAGTGGCGTAACGTATCTTAGATACGTTACGCCGGGCGGACAGATAGACCATTCTATCTGAATCCGGCCCCATGAGTTTAAGGTGTTGACTTAACCTCCAAATTCTCCAGATCTGAACCCAAATCAAGCATCTGTGAGATATGCTGGAAAAACAAGTTCAAACTGTGACGGATTCCAGACAACCTGTTGGCTATTTCCGCCAAGTACTGAAACACGAGACCAATGGATCTGGCTATAGTAACCCCAAGAACCAGACAACATCAGTTTTGGAGTACACCAGAAATAGAACTGTTTATTAGAACAAGAATACAGTCTTATATACACTTGAGAAAGACATTCCCCCCCTCCTGCCAAAGTGACTCCCGTCACACAAACCATAAACCTTCAAGTTTAATGATCCAGCGTACTTATTGATCTGAGATATTCCTCTATCCAGCCAGACAACGCTCGGCACGCCAAGCCTGACGCGTCTTAGCGACTTCCATTGGTCTTGGCTGGGATTACGTTGGGGGGGACACAGGCTGACCCTGGCACCGTGAACGACTAAGGACTTGGCCGGCGGCCCGGTTGCAGCGCGGCCTCCCAAAATCTTTGAACAATTGGGAACTGATTACAATTGGGGAACAAGTTAAACAAATCTCTTTCTAATAGGACGTCGGCTGGATGAGAAAAAAAAACACGAAGACGGGGAGCTAACGAGAGAAGAAGTGCGAGGAGCTGTAATGAATTTTTATTTTATAATTAGGGCAGCGTTCCCCCATCCCCCTCCCGCCGTGCCCAAACCCCCACCCTCCTGCACTTCACAACAGACGCAACTGGGAACACATGAACAGCGTCTTTAGAACATTTTCTGAGGAAATGGGTACAAGCACCCCGCCAGCGAGGCTCTTCACGTTGGCATTTGACGATGATCCACAGATACAACGCCATCGCCTCCTGGGGGGGGCGCAAATTAATTAATACGTCCTCAGAAGTCATTAATTCTCTATTGTTCAGCAGCCCCGTCAAATCCCCGAGACCTTTTCCCAATAAGTGTTTAGACAATGGGCGTCAGTTTCAGCTCTTCGTCACGAAACGGCGCCGCTCGCTGCGACGCCGAGATAATAACATGTTTTTGTTTCTACGCTCCGGGCCGATCTCTGACAGATGAGGAAAGTTTCTAATTAATGGTTCTTCATCTATTCATATCATCTCAGAAAGGAGCGCTTGCGTGAAACGGAGAAGTATTAAAGTCCTGGAAAAGTTTTGAGTCAGAGTAAAGCCTTTATGTAATTCAAGAGAGAGGTTGCAATTACTGCTAAGTGACAAGTCTTCATTATTTTATTTTAGCCTCCTAAAGGACGGCGGCATTCATCCAGGGTCACCACCCACTTCCTGAACTCATGGGCATCCACAGGTAAGGGCAAGGGGGGTCAAGTGCGAATCAGGGATCGGATCGGCACATTCAGCACAGTGGCGTCACTATGGGGGTGCAGGCAGCCAGCGGGGTGACACCATCAAGGTGCTGTCAAGCCACCCAATCAGTGTTGTGTAGGCTCTTTTCCCTGCTCAGTCCATCAGAGAACTTGACGAACTGCGGCCTATCAGAGGTTTCCCCCACTCGTCCCCCTTTCTCCTGTCAGGGGGAAAAGATGGCGGATCTCACCAGGTTCCCCGCCCAGCTTCCTGCCCGCTCTGTTCCTTCCCCATTGGCCATAACTGAGGGCCAATCAAGGGAGATTAGGAGAGGAGAGCATCATGGGACATGTAGTCCCAAAGATTAGCGGCAACATTTTCCACAGGAAGGGTACAGCTCGATCAAGAGAGAGATTGAGAGACTGCAGCCTGGAAAAAAGCTGAGGGAGTAAGTTCTACAGGACAAAGAAAGAGGCATGTGATGGGCGGAAGCCAGAGAGAGAGCCATGCTGCCCAGTGCCACCAGAGAGAGCGCTACGCTGCCCAGGGCCACCAGAAAGAGAGAGCCACACTGCCCAGTGCCACCAGAGAGAGAGAGACATGCTGCCCAGCACCACCAGAGAGCCATGCTGTCCAGCGCCACCAGAGAGAGAGCTACACTGCCCAGCGCCACCAGAAAGAGAGCTACGCTGCCCAGCGCCACCAGAGATAGACAGCTGCCCAGCGCCACCAGAGAGAGACAGCTGCCCAGCGCCACCAGAGAGCGATGCTGCCCAGCGCCAGAAAGAGAGAGAGCCATGCTACCTAGCGCCACCAGAGAGAGAGCTACACTGCCCAGCACCACCAGAGAGAGAGCTACGCTGCACAGCACCACCAGAGAGAGACAGCTGCCCAGCGCCACCAGAGAGCGATGCTGCCCAGCGCCAGAAAGAGAGAGAGCCATGCTACCTAGCGCCAGAGAGAGCTACTCTGCTCAGCGCCACCAGAGAGAGAGCCATGCTACCCAGCGCCAGAGAGAGAGCCATGCTACCCAGCGCCAGACAGAGAGCCATGCTACCCAGCGCCAGAGAGAGAGCCACGCTACCCAGCGCCAGAGAGAGAGCCATGCTACCCAGCGCCCGAGAGAGAGCCATGCTACCCACCGCCAGGGAGAGCCACGCTACCCAGTGCCAGAGAGAGAGCCACGCTACTCAGCACCAGAGAGAGAGCCACGCTACCCAGCGCCACCAGAGAGAGAGCCACGATACCCAGCGCTAGAGAGAGACACGCTACCCAGCATCAGAAAGAGAGAGACACATGCTACCCAGCGCCAGAGAGAAAGAGAGCCAAGCTACCCAGTACCAGAGAGAGAGAGCCACGCTACCCAGTGCCAGAGAGAGAGCCATGCTACCCAGCGCCAGAGAGAGCCACGCTACCCAGCACCAGAGAGAGCGAGCCATGCTACCCAGCGCCAGAGAGAGAGCCACGCTACCCAGCACCGGCGAGAGAGAGAGAGCCATGCTACCCAGCGTCAGAGAGAGAGCCACGCTACCCAGCACCGGCGAGAGAGAGAGAGCCATGCTACCCAGTGCCAGAGAGAGAGAGAGCCATGCTACCCAACGCCAGAGAGAGAGCCCTCAGGCCACAGTTTGGAGACCACTGCTTTAAACCGTGAGGTGACATGATCCCCCATATTGTCAACAGAGTGCTGGGATCTCCTTTCCTCATAATAGGAATACCTTGTAGCAGAATTGTAATTGTATTGTCCTTATAAATTGGATAAATTATCTAATAAAATATGTACTTTTATCTACAGCAGCTATCATTTATTTTTAAACTAACACTGATCAAAGTAGAAAAAAAATATGTTTTTTTTTTGTCTATGAAGATCGCATAGAAAATAAAATGAGTTTTTAAGGAAAACATCACCAAATTAAAGTCTTGTTTGTCCTAAAAATTACGTATCACTTTCTTATTTTAAATTTGTTTTATTTGCAAACTTAAAAATACAATAATAAAAGGCGCGTCACAAAATAAAAATTCACAGCAATACATGTTCAGCACCAATAAGGTACACAAAAGATATAGGCCCAGATTCACAAAGCACTGACGTATCTCGAGATACGCCGCGTAAGTGTAAATATGCGCCGTCATATCTATGCGCCGGACTCTGAAACCAAGATACGCCTGAAAATATGCTTCATCCGACCGACGTAACTTTCCTACGCCGGCGTATCGTGGGCGCATATTTACGCTGGACGTAGGTGGCGCTCCCATTGATTTCCTATTCAAATATGGAAATGAAGGAGATACGTCGATTCACGAACGTACTTGCGCCCGGCGCATAATATACGCGGTTTGCGTAAGTCATACGTCCGGCGTAAAGTTATTCCCCATATAGGAGGCGCAACCCATGCAAAGGTATGGACCAGGGAACACAAGCCGTCGTATCTTATGTCGTTTACGTTGTACGTGAATATGACTAGGCGTAAGTTACGTTCACGTCGTAGGCAGTGACCCGTCGTATCTTAGGGAATAGTTCTGACGTGATTCTGAGCATGCGCAGTGGGATGCATCCACGGGACGGCGCATGCGCCGTTCGTTATTCGTATCTTTATGGCGCTCGGCCCATCCTTTGCATGGGGCCACGCCCACTTCCACTTACGACGACTTACGCATAGGAAACCCAGCGCAGATTTGGCAGCACTGGCTTTGTGAATCCAGTGCTTGCCTCTCTGCGCTACGTCGACGTAGCGTATATGAGATACGCTACGGCGGCATAAATATGCGCCGATGTATGTGAATCCGGGCCATAGTCTCCAAAATAACTAAAATAAGTAAAAAAAAAAAAAGAACAAACAATTCCATACATATCTCCAAAAAGTAACAGGAACATTGGTCCTTTGAACCCACATGTTTTCTGCAAATTGCTAAATTGAATCCCTTTACCTTCTCAAAAAACAAAACAAACAAACAAACAAATTACAAACATCAACCAAACTCATAATTTCATAAACATCGAGAGCCAGATCCAGAGAGAGAGTACGTCGGCGTATCTACTGATACGCCGGCGTACTTTCAAATTTCCCGCGTCGTATCTTTAGTTTGAATCCTCAAACCAAGATACAACGGCATCTGGGTCCGATCCGACAGGCGTACGGCTTCGGATCGCAGATGCAATACTTTGGCGTCCGCTGGGTGGAGTTTGCGTCGTTTTCCGCGTCGGGTATGCAGATGAGCTTTTTCCGACGATCCACGAACGTACGCGCGGCCGTTGCATTCTCTTACGTCGTCTCTAGTCGGCTTTTTCCGACGTATAGTTAAAGCTGCTATTTTGCGGCGTATAGATAGACTTGCCATGTTAAAGTATGGGCGTCGTTCCCGCGTCGAAATTTGAATATTTTTTTTTTGCATAAGTCGTCCGAGAATAGGGATGGACGTAAGTCACATCTAAGTTTAAAAAATGACGTCGTTGCGACGACATTTCGCGCAAAGCACGAAATTCCGAAACGGAGCATGCGCAGTTCATTCGGCGCGGGGACGCGCTTCATTTAAATGAAACCCGCCCCCTACCCGCCGATTTGAATTCCGCCGCCAGAAATACACTACGCCGCCATAACTTACGGCGCAAATTCTTCCTGGATTCGACTTAAAGCCAGGTAAGATACGGCGGCGTAGCGTATCTCTGATGCGCTGCGCCTGTCCATTTCTATGTGGATCTGGCCCCAAATGTCTAATGCCGCGTACACACGTAGAGCCGGTTCACACTGTGGCGGCAAGACTTTGGGGGCGACTCTGCAAGGCGTCCTGAAGACGACTCCAAAGACGATTAGCAAAATGACTTCTGTATAGAAGTCAATGCAAATCGCCCCGAGCCGCCCCCGAAGTCGTACAGAAACCTTTTTCTAAGTCGGAGTGACTTGCGTCGCTCCTATTAGAATGGTTCTATTGCATAGAATGGGACGCAACTGACGAGTCACCCCAGTGTGAACCGGCTCTTAATGTCATTAAAAACGATGGTGTGTGGGCTCCAGAGCATTTTTCACGATCTAAAAAAAACGGGCATTAAAAATTTCGAACATGCTCTAATTTTTCACGTCGTTTTTGACGTAAAAAATTATCGTGTGTGGGCTTTAACGACGTGAAAAAAACACGCATGCTCAGAAGCAAGTTATGAGACGGGAGCGCTCGTTCTGGTAAAACTAGCGTTGGTAATGGAGTAAGCACATTCATCACGCTGTAACAGACAGAAAAGCGCAAATCGTCTTTTACCAACACGGAATCAGCTAAAGCAGCCCAAAGGGTGGCGTCATCCGCATGAAACTTCCCCTTTATAGTGCCGTCGTATGTGTTGTACGTCACCGCGCTTTGCTAGAGCATTTTTTTTTTCACGAACGTGTGTAGGCAAGGCCGTTTTAAACGTTCGGGTTGAAAAAAACGTTGTTTTTTCTAGACCATTAAAAACTTAATTTTTTACAACCCGAAAAACGGTATATATATATATAAAAAAAAAGATAAACAAACAAAAAAAGTTTCCATTGATTTAGCAATTTAGCATTTATTTCGAATTTTTAATTTATTTATTGTTTATTATTATAATTATATATTTATTTTGGATTTAGCAAGTTTTCTGTACTGGAAAAAGCTTGCAGTGACAGGTACACTTTAATTTGAGTGACCCAGCACTCCCTCTAGTGGCATCGTACAGAATGACATTTTTTTTTTCCATTTGTTCCGTATAGTGTGTCCTATTTTTCGGTCTTCTGCCTCTTCTATTATTTTGCTGCTTTATGAGACATGTTGGTCATTAACACCCTACACTTGGCTAAAATTTCAGCCATTGATAGGGAGTTAATGAGGTGGAGATGTATAATTACGATGCCTTACACTATATTCGCCGCGCCTTCATCAATCACCGCGCTCTCCTGAACGTCCCCCACGTTTAATGTCTGACAAGGGTCTCTTTCATTTTCTAGAAGAGCGATTACCGGCCTCATTTTTGTTCTGTAATACAAGGGAAATAACGGCACTTCGGGGGCCCAGCGGTGCAAATCCAAATGTTTAATACCATTTAGGGGGCGCCAAGGAGAGGGCTGCGACAGACGGCGTCACAAGAATTTAAACCCAGACGGTGACATACAAGTCCTTTTATGATGGAAGGAACCGTAGTTTGGAAGGTTGAACTACAAATCCCAGCTGACTGGCTAACCCGTGAGTTGGTCGAGGTTTTTTTTCCCCCGGAGCCGGTGATCTGCCAATATGGTTCCGGCTATCCAGATGGTTCCTGTAAGGACTGCGCAGGCGCAATCCTTGCCGACGGAAATCTCCGAACATCGGCCAGCATCCAGGGCGACGTGGAATTTGAGGAAAGTGGCCAGTCGGCCTCACGTCCTCGCTTTCGCTCGCTCTGCCTCCTGGCTCTTTTTTTGACCATTTAAGGACCGCCTCCTGCACATATACGTCGGGAGAATGGCACGGCTGGGCACATGTACGTACAGGTACGTCCTGTACTAGTACCCAGCCATGGGTCACGGGCGCGCGCCCGCGGCACGCGCCCGCGACCCGGTCCGAAGCTCCGGGACCGCGGGTCCCGCGGACCCGATCGCCGCTGGAGTGCGGCGATCGGTCCCCGGAGCTGAAGAACGGGGAGAGCCGTATGTAAACTTGGCTTCCCCGTGCTTAACTATGGCGCTGCATCGATCGAGTCATCCCTTTTATAGGGAAACACGATCGATGACGTCACACCTACAGCCACACCCCCCTACAGTTGTAAACACACACTAGGTGAACACTAAATCCTACAGCGCCCACTGTGGTTAACTCCCAAACTGCAACTGTCATTTTCACAATAAACAATGCAATTTAAATGCATTTTTTGCTGTGAAAATGACAATGGTCCCAAAAATGTGTCAAAATTGTCCGAAGTGTCCGCCATAATGTCGCAGTCACGAAAAAAATCGCTGATCGCCGCCATAAGTAGTAAAAAAAAAAAATTATAAAAATGCAATAAACCTATCCCCTATTTTGTAAACGCTATAAATTTTGCGCAAACCAACCGATAAACGCTTATTGCGATTTTTTTTTACCAAAAATAGGTAGAAGAATACGTATCGGCCTAAACTGAGGAAAAAAAAAGTTTTTTTATATATTTTTGGGGGATATTTATTACAGCAAAAAGTAAAAAATATTGCATTTTTTTCAAAATTGTCGCTCTATTTTTGTTTATAGCGCAAAAAATAAAAACCGCAGAGGTGATCAAATACCACCAAAAGAAAGCTCTATTTGTGGGAAAAAAAGGACATCAATTTTGTTTGGGAGCCACGTCGCACGACCGCGCAATTGTCTGTTAAAGCGACGCAGTACCGAATTGTAAAAACCCCTTGGGTCATTTAGCAGCATATTGGTCCGGTCCTTAAGTGGTTAACATCCTCCAATCCACGGGAATGTTAAGGAATGAGCCTGGATGCCGGCCGAGGTTCGGAGATTTCCGTCGGCAAGGATTGCGCCTGCGCAGTCCTTACAGGAACCATCTGGATAGGGGAACCATACCGACAAGTCACCGGTAGAAAACATCTGCGTTCGTTGGATGCGAGTTCGGTTGTCAGGCACCGATAACTTGGAGCACTGCGTACTGGCGCCAAAGCTGTGGTTTTGGCACATGGATTTAGTATTATCAATGTAAAGATATTATAGATTCACCTAAGGTTTAGGACTCATTCATAGTTTTCATTGCTTTAATGAAAAACGCCAATTTTACCGCATGTTGCCCGCAATGCATGGGAATGCGCAAACCATAGGCCTAGGTGTTACAATGCCATTCATTTAGAATGTTAAGCTGCACTGCCAGACATTTCTAATTGGTCTCCCCGAACGCGGCGCACCTTCACACATGTGCACCCTAAAGTGCATGTGCATTATCAGAGTGCGTGGCCTGAATGGGTCCCCCTATGTATAATCCTTCTACTGATCCTAAATAAAGATGTGTTCTTATTCTGCAGAGGGTTCCAGAAAGCTGTGGGTGTGCACACTGTCAAGCATGTGAACAAATGTGCAAAAGTCAGTGCAGGCAGCAGACAAGCTTGATCCAGGGAAGTCCCAAAGTCAGGGCAGGCAGCAGAGAAGAATAACCCAACATTCTGAGGTCAGGGCAAGCAGCTGACAAGCAAAATTCTGAGAAATTCTGAGGTCAGGGCAGGCAATAGGTAAGGATAATCCAGAGATACTCCAAGGTCAGGGCCGGCAACAGACAAGCATAATCCAGAGACATTCTGAGGTCAGGGTAGGCAGCAGACAAGTGGATTCCAGAGAAGTGATGAGGTCAGGGCAGGCTGCTGACAAGCATAATCCAGAGACATTCTGAGGTCAGGGCAGGTAGCAGACAAGCATAATCCAGAGACATTCTAAAGTCAGGGCAGGTAGCAGACAAGCATAATCCAGAGACATTCTGAGGTCAGGGCAGGTAGCAGACAAGCATAATCCAGAGACATTCTAAAGTCAGGGCAGGTAGCAGACAAGCATAATCCAGAGACATTCTGAGGTCAGGGCAGGCAGCAGACAAGCATAATCCAGAGACATTCTGAGGTCAGGGTGGGCAGCAGACAAGTGGATTCCAGAGAAGTGCTGAGGTCAGGGCAGGCTGCTGACAAGCATAATCCAGAGACATTCTGAGGCCAGGGCAGGTAGCAGACAAGTGGAAAACAGAGAAGTGCTGTAGTCAGGGCAGGCAGCTGACAAGCATAACCTAGAGACATTCTAAGATCAGGGCTGGCAGCACACAAGTGTAATCCAGAGAAGTGCTGAGGTCAGGGCAGGCAGCTGACAAGCATAATCCAGAGACATTCTGAGGTCAGGGCATGCAGCAGACAAGTGAAATTGAGAGAAGTGCTGAGGTCAGGGCAGGCAGCTGGCAAATTGGAATACAGAGAAGTGCTGCAGTCAGGGAAAGCAGCTGACAAGCATAACCTAGAGATATTCTGAGGTCAGGGCTGGCAGCACACAAGTGGAATCCAGAGAAGTGCTGAGGTCAGGGCAGGCAGCTGACAAGCATAATCCAGAGACATTTTGTGGTCAGGGCATGCAACAGACAAGTCGAATTCAGAGAAGTGCTGAGGTCAGGGCAGGCAGCTGACAAGCATAACCTAGAGATATTCTGAGGTCAAAGCTGGCAGCACACACGTGGAATCCAGAGAAGTGCTGCAGTCAGGGCAGGCAGCTGACAAGCATAATCCAGAGACATTCTGTGGTCAGGGCATGCAACAGACAAGTCGAATTCAGAGAAGTGCTGAGGTCAGGGCAGGCAGCTGACAAGCATAACCTAGAGATATTCTGAGGTCAAAGCTGGCAGCACACAAGTGGAATCCAGAGAAGTGCTGAGGTCAGGGCAGGCAGTTTAGAAGCATAATGCAGAGACATTCTGAGGTCAGGGCATGCAGCAGACACATGGAATTCAGAGAAGTCCTGAGGTCAGGGCAGGCAGCTGACAAGCATAATCCAAAGAAGTTCTGAGGTCAGGGCATGTAGCAGACAAACCTATTGTAGAGACACTCTGAGGTCGGGGCTGATAGCTGGCAAGCATAATCCAGAGAAATTCTGAGGTCAGGGCAGGCAATCGGCAAGAATAATCCAGAAATATTCCAAGGTCAGGACAGGCAGCAGACAAGAATAATCCAGAGACATTCTAAGGGCAGGGCAGGCAATAGACAAGGATAATCCAGAGATATTCCAAGGTCAGGGCAGACAGCAGACAAGAATAGTCCAGAGACATTCTGAGGTCAGGGCAGGCAATAGGCAAGAATAATCCAGAGATATTCCAAGGTCAGAGCAGGCAGCTGACAAGAATAATCCAGAGACATTCTGAGGTCAGGGCAGGCAATAGACAAGGATAATGCAGAGATATTCTGATTTCAGGGCAGACGGCAGACAAGAATTAATCCAGAGACATTCTGAGGTCAGGGCAGGCAATAGACAAGGATAATGCAGAGATATTCCGATTTCAGGGAAGACGGCAGACAAGAATTAATCCAGAGACATTCTGAGGTCAGGGCAGGCAGCAGACAAGAATAATCCAGAGACATTCTGAGGTCAGGGCAGGCAATAGGCAAGGATAATCCATAGATATTCCAAGGCCAGACAGCTGACAAGCATAATCCAGAGACATTCTAAGGTCAGGACAGGCAGCTGACAAGCATAATCCAGAGACATTCTGAAGTCAGAGCAGGCAGCAGACAAGTGGAATCCAGACAAGTGCTGAGGTAGGGGCAGGCAGCAAACATACATTTTCCAGACTAAATCCAAGATCAGGGCAGGCAGCAGAAAAGCATAATCCAGAAATAGTCTAGCTCAGACAGGGAGCTGTCCATTTTCCAAGGAGGGGGGGGGGGGTCAGTAACATGAGAATCTGAAAGATAAAGCTTGGTTTGGCAGGAACAGCAAAGCAACGGTAGGGAGCCCTGTACGCTAAACAGTTGTGACACAGCCCCATTCATTTACATTGGACGCATTCCGGCGCAGTTTTAACCACTGAAGGCAATGGGGGTATTATTTTTTGCTGCAGCCAAAAAGCATCACATCATAGCCTGTGTACGTCGCCTGTATTAGGTCAAGGGGGCAGTTGGAGGTGGAAACAACACGGCTCAACCACCTATTTTTACAACTCCTCCCGCACTCATCGCATGTGTGAATGAGCCCTTTGTCCCTTCTCACCAAAACCTGTATGTATATACTGTATCAAGATATGGAAGTAATTAAAAAAAAAAAAACATTTTCGTCATTTGATATAATTTCAAAATTGTAGGCGGACAGATAGATAGAGTAAAAAACAATGGGCCAGATTCACGAAGGGGATACGACGTCGTATCCCTATTTCTATCTATGCGGCTGATTCATAGAATCAGTTACGCATAGATATCCCTAAGATCCGACAGGTGTAATTGTTTTACACTGTCGGATCTTAGGATGCAGTACCGCGGCCGCCGCTGGGGGGAGTTTGCGTCGTAAACCAGCGTCGGGTATGCAAATTAGGAGTTACGGCGATCTGCGACGTATTTTATCGCGTTCGCTACGTCGCCGCTAGTCTAGTTTCCCGTCGCAAATTTAGTCGTCGTTTTGGGTGCCCTAACTTTAGTCAGCAATCGTATTGCTGTCTAAAGTATGGCCGTCGTTCCCGCGTCGAAATTTAAAATTTAACGTCGTTTGCGTAACACGTCCGGGAATACGGAAGTACGCTACGCGCGTCGCCGTTTTGAAAAAATTACGTCACGGCGCGCAAAGCACGACGGGAATTGCGAAACGGAGCATGCACGGTCGGTCCGGCGCGGGAGCGCGCCTAATTTAAATGGCACACGCCCATTTGAATTGGCCCGCCTTGCGCCGGAGGCCGCCGGCGTAGTTTTCGTCGCAAGTGCTTTGTGAATCAGGCACTTGCGATGAAAACTTGCGGCGGTGTAACGTATCTACGATACGTTACGCCGCCGCGATTCTACGTGAATCTGGCCCAATATAATCAGTAAAAACAAATTGTATAAAAAAATATATATATCTCCAACTTTCCTCCATTGGAAATAAGGGAACAGAGGCTGTTTAGGGCGGTAAAAAAATCTCCTAAAAATAAAATAAAAAAATGTAATAAAAAAATAAAATCAAAAAATGTAATAAAAAAATAAAATAAAAATAAAATAAAAATAAAATACAAAATAAAATAAAAAAATAAAATAAAAAAATGTAATAAAAAAATAAAATAAAAATAAAATACAAAATAAAGTAAAAAAATAAAATAAAAAATAAAATAAAAAACAAAATAAAAAGATAAAATAAAAAATTATAGACTGCTGAAATGGATCCATGATTGCTGGTTATTCTTATATAGGTAGAATGATGTAAAGAAAAGCGGGAGATCGTCCAGAGAGACAGGAAAAAAAAAATTGTATAAAAAACATTTGAATTGGCCCGCCTTGCGCCGGAGGCCGCCGGCGTAGTTTTCATCGCAAGTGCTTTGTGAATCAGGCACTTGCGATGAAAACTTGCGCCGGTGTAACTTATCTACGATACGTTACGCCGCCGCGATTCTACGTGAATCTGGCCCAATATAATCAGTAAAAACAAATTGTATAAAAAAATATATATATCTCCAACTTTCCTCCATTGGAAATAAGGGAACAGAGGCTGTTTAGGGCGGTAAAAAAAATATCCTAAAAATAAAATAAAAAAATAAAATAAAAAAATTTAATAAAAAAATAAAATAAAAATAAAATACAAAATAAAATAAAAAAAAATAAATAAAAAAATAAAATAAAAAAATGTATTAAAAAAATAAAATACAAAATAAAATAAAAAAACAAAATAAAAAATAAAATAAAAAACAAAATAAAAATAAAATAAAAAAATAAAATAAAAAAATGTAATAAAAAAATAAAATAAAATAAAAATAAAATTAAAATAAAAATAAAATACAAAATAAAATAAAAAAATAAAATAAAAAAAATGTAATAAAAAAATGTAATAAAAAATGTAATAAAAAAATGTAATAAAAAATAAAATAAAATAAAATAAAAATAAAAATAAAATACAAAATAAAAAAATAAAATAAAAAAATGTAATAAAAAAATGTAATAAAAAAATAAAATAAAATAAAAATAAAATAAAAATAAAATACAAAATAAAATAAAAAAATAAAATAAAAAAATGTAATAAAAAAATAAAATAAAAATAAAATACAAAATAAAGTAAAAAAATTAAATAAAAAACAAAATAAAAAATAAAATAAAAAATAAAATAAAAAATTATAGACTGCTGAAATGGATCCATGATTGCTGGTTATTCTTATATAGGTAGAATGATGGAAAGAAAAGCGGGAGATCGTCCAGAGAGACAGGAAAAAAATTGTATAAAAAACAAAAATCTCTCCAGCTCTCCTCAATTGGAAAAAAGGGAACAGATGCTGTTTAGGGTGGTAAAAAATCTCCTAAAAATAAAATAAAAAATAAAATAAAAAATGATGGACTGCTGAAATGGATCCATAATTGCTGGTTATTCTTATATAGATAGAACGATGGAAAGAAAATCGGGAGATCGTCCAGAGATTTATAAGTAGATTTAACCATCAGAAATGTTATTTTTATTGTTTAGTTTATTCGCTTTTATTAGTTATTATAAAACGTAAATAGTGACTCCAAAGATTTTTACAGGAATCCATAAAGAGACCCAACTGGTCTTACAAGAACGCCATTCTCAGATCATGTCCTGGTGAGTCAGAAATTCCACCGACTGCGCCTAACATACCGCTGCGCGCCTGGCCGCCAGAACGGCCAGCGCTCGCTATTTCTGGGTAGTCGTCTTTGTTCTTACAAATTATTACGGCGTGTAAGTCTTAAACATCGCATAAATGGTTCTGGATTCGTCAAATTTTATTTTTTTGCGGCGAGACCACGTTCTCCTCTTTTTATAACCGCACGTGTCTGCGTTTACTAGCGACTATTTCTGCTCTAATTAGTCACCGCCCTGTCCTGAGTTTTCTGCGCGGAAAGCCAGTTCCCCCCGTAAATCGTTATATTTACCCCAATAGTCAGCCACAGTGAAAGATGGAAATAATTTAATCCAGAAATATCAAGTCGAATGTTAAGAGCAGCTGCTTGGAATTACGTCCGTCGGACAGGGGGAAGGTGGGGGGGTTGCGCATTTTTTTTGATTACCTCCAATTCCGTGCCTCTTATTTTCCTATTAGCCAGTCACTGACTCGGCTGACATGTATAGGAAAAGCTTTCCAGCCTTTTCGTTCTATACTGAGATGACGCTCGGAATTCAGCAAACGGCGCGGTCTTCAGAGAAATTAAAGCCGCGTTCCCTGCCAAGGCCGTGGAAAAGTAATTACTTTGCTGAGTTCTTTGTAAAATCAGGCGCAATTGTTTCACATTAAATTGCTTAAGATTCTGGTATTTTAAATTACCATCGGGGCTTGAAGCCCCCCTTTCCCCTCTCCGGGGGCCGGGGCTGCGGTAATGGCGGTAAGGTGTGGGGTCTGCGTCTGGCGAGGTGCTGAAAAGTTTTGACAGCGCAGTTCCCCTCCTTTATGGCTGCTTCCAGAATGGAAGGAATAGAAGAGTTCTGGTAATGGGACACAATGTAACAAGAAGAGTCCAAATTTAAATAGAAGAGTCCTGGTAATGAGATACAATGTAACAAGAAGAGTCTAAATTTAATTAGAAGAGTCCTGGTAATAAGATACAATGTAACAAGAAGAGTCTAAATTGAATTAGAAGAGTTCTGGTAATGAGATACAATGTAACAAGAAGAGTCTAAATTTAAATAGAAGAGTCCTGGTAATAAGATACAATGTAATAAGAAGAGTCTAAATTTAAATAGAAGAGTCCTGGTAATGGGATACAATGCAATGTAATATCTAGGGTGTAGAGGGGTCAGAGTGTTGGGGGGATATCTGAGTTGTAGAGGGGTCAGAGTGCTGGGGGGATATCTGGGGTCTAGAGGGGTCAGAGTGCTGGGGGGATATCTGGGGTGTAGAGGGGTCAGAGTGCTGGAGGGATATCTGGGGTGTAGAAAGTCAGAGTGCTGGGGGGGATATCTAGGGTGTAGAGGGGTCAGAGTGCTGGGGGGATATCTGGGGTGTAGAGGGGTCAGAGTGCTGGGGGGGATATCTGGGGTGTAGAGGGGTCAGAGTGCTGGGGGGATATCTGGGGTGTAGAGGGGTCAGAGTGCTGGGGGGATATCTGGGGTGTAGAGGGGTCAGAGTGCTGGGGGGATATCTGGGGTGTAGAGGGGTCAGAGTGCTGGGGGGATATCTGGGGTGTAGAGGGTTCAGAGTGCTGGGGGATATCTGGGGTGTAGAGGGGTCAGAGGGCTGGGGGGATATCTGGGGTGTAGAGGGGTCAGAGTGCTGGGGGGATATCTGGGGTGTAGAGGGGTCAGAGTGCTGGGGAGGTATCTGGGGTGTAGAGGGGTCAGGGTGCTGGGGGGATATCTGGGGTGTAGAGGGGTCAGAGTGCTGGGGGGATATCTGGGGTGTAGAGGGGTCAGAGTGCTGGGGGGATATCTGGGGTATAGAGGGGTCAGAGTGCTGGGGGGATATCTGGGGTGTAGAGGGGTCAGAGTGCTGGGGGGATATCTGGGGTGTAGAGGGGTCAGAGTGCTGGGGGATATCTAGGGTGTAGAGGGGTCAGAGTGCTGGGGGGGATATCTGGGATGTAGAGGGGTCAGAGTGTTGGGGGGATATCTGGGGTGTAGAGGGGTCAGAGTGTTGGGGGGATATCTGGGATGTAGAGGGGTCAGAGTGCTGGGGGGGATATCTGGGGTGTAGAGGGGTCAGAGTGCTGGGGGGATATCTGGGGTGTAGAGGGGTCAGAGTGCTGGGGGGAATATCTGGGGTGTAGCGGGGTCAGAGTGCTGGGGGGATATCTGGGGTGTAGAGGGGTCAGAGTGCTGGGGGATATCTAGGGTGTAGAGGGGTCAGAGTGCTGGGGGGGATATCTGGGATGTAGAGGGGTCAGAGTGTTGGGGGGATATCTGGGGTGTAGAGGGGTCAGAGTGCTGGGGGGATATCTGGGGTGTAGAGGGGTCAGAGTGCTGGGGGGATATCTGGGGTGTGCAGGGGTCAGAGTGCTGGGGGGATATCTGGGATGTAGAGGGGTCAGAGTGCTGGGGGGATATCTGGGATGTAGAGGGGTCAGAGTGCTGGGGGGATATCTGGGGTGTAGAGGGGTCAGAGTGCTGGGGGGATATCTGGGGTGTAGAGGGGTCAGGGTGCTGGGGGGATATCTGGGGTGTAGAGGGGTCAGAGTGTTGGGGGGATATCTGGGGTGTAGAGGGGTCAGAGTGCTGGGGGGATATCTGGGGTGTAGAGGGGTCAGAGTGCTGGGGGGATATCTAGGGTGTAGAGGGGTCAGAGTGCTGGGGGGATATCTGGGGTGTAGAGGGGTCAGAGTGCTGGGGGGATATCTGGGGTGTAGAGGGGTCAGAGTGCTGGGGGGATATCTGGGGTGTAGAGGGGTCAGAGTGCTGGGGGTATATCTGGGATGTAGAGCGGTAGCCTGGGCTCAAGGACCAGCTGCTTTGGGGAAAGGGCAGGGCCCCCCCCCCATGCAGCTGGGGCCCCTGGGCAGTGCCCAGGTGTGCCCTCTCATTAAGACAGCCCTGCATGGACACATAGGATAACATGATGGAGGATTTAATGACTGTAGAAAAATACATCTACATCCAAAAACAGCTAATGTAAAAACATCATAAATCGTCAAAAAAATTCCAGTGTGCATGAGGCCTTAATGTTGCATTTTGTGGCTATTAATTGATATTAATTATCTGCAAATAAACTTTTGCTTGGACCTCGAACCTGGCGGATCACCTCACTCATCTCCATCCAAGAATAGATTTCATGTAGTGTAACGAAGAAGAACCAGGGGCAGATTCTTGATGTAGTGGGGTGGATTCAGGTAGGGGCGCGCACTACTACGGAGGCGCAGCGTATCGTTTTTACGCTACGCCTCCGTAAATTACGGGCGCTACGCTTCATTCACGAAGCAGTAGCTCCGTAATTTGCGTGTGTGCTCCGGAAAACTGCCCGGCGTAAGCGCGCGTAATTTAAATGATCCCGTAGGGGCCGTGGATCATTTAAATTAGGCGCGTACCCGCGCCGAACGTAGTGTGCATGCTCCGTAGGGAAACTTTCCCGACGTGCATTGCCGTAAATGACGTCGCAAGGACGTCATTTGCTTCAACGTGAACGTAAATGGCGTCCAGCGCCATTCACGATTCACTTACGCAAACAACGTAATTTTTAAAAATCGCGATGCGGGAACGACGGGTATACTTAGCATTGGCTGCCCCTGCTAATAGCATGGGCAGCCTTACGCAGAAACCGACGAACGCAAACGACGTAAAATGCGTACGCATGGGCGCGCGTACGGTTGTGAATCGGCGTGAGTATGCAATTTGCATACTCTACGCTGACCACAACGGGAACGCCACCTAGCGGCCAGCGTAAGAATGCAGCCTAAGATACGACGGCATAAGAGCCTTATGCCAGTCATATCTTAGGCTGCAGTCGGCGTATCGACCTTTCTGAATCAGGAGCAGTCGATACGCCGGCGCTACTAAGCAATTGCGCTGCATATCTATGGATACGCAGACGCAATTGCTTACTGAATCTAGCCCAGTGTCAGTAGAAGGTGGAAGTGAGCACTCCTCCTGTTTTCGCAGACCTCGGCTCTTCCCGTAACCTGTGTCTGCTGTGGCGGTCGCTCCCCGAGTCGCCCATCTGGATCCAGTTTGGCATTCACAGCTGCCGTTTTTTGATGTGATACAGAAAAGACAGCCTGTTACTTCTTGTGGCCCCTGGTGTGCGGGTCAGGATGTTACTTCTTGTGGCCCCTGGTGTGCGGGTCAGGATGTTACTTCTTGTGGCCCCTGGTGTGCGGGTCAGGATGTTACTTCTTGTGGCCCCTGGTGTGCGGGTCAGGATGTTACTTCTTGTGGCCCCTGGTGTGCGGGTCAGGATGTTACTTCTTGTGGCCCCTGGTGTGCGGGTCAGGATGTTACTTCTTGTGGCCCCTGGTGTGCGGGTCAGGATGTTACTTCTTGTGGCCCCTGGTGTGCGGGTCAGGATGTTACTTCTTGTGGCCCCTGGTGTGCGGGTCAGGATACCTTCACCTAAATGAAATGGCCCTGGCTGCCTGGCCAGCTGTGCAGAGAACCAGAAAAAATACTTTCCCAGAATCCTCCAGAATATGAGAGGCGGATATCGCATGGCACAAACATTTTTAGGCTTAAGACGATTGGCTGCTAAATCCCACAACAAATAGCGCTGGAAATTTACAGCGAAAATACCACGTTACATAATGAGGCAAAAAAAAATCGAAAACAAATGTGGGGATAATAATCTATCCTTACCACCAGTTAGTTGTGTTAATGAAAGTTCACTAAACAGGGGCATTATCCAAAGGGGTCCCTTTATTAGATACACCTACTCAGACCCCTAAAAGGTGCACACATGCAACTTTAATTTAAAGATTATGGGCCAGATTCACGTAGATCAGCGGATCTATAGATCCGCTCGATCTACGTGATTTAAGATCCGCTCCCGCAAGTTTAGGAGGCAAGTGGCTAATTCACAAACCACTTACCTCCAAACTTGCGGCGGCGGATCCTAAATCCCCCGGCGGAATTCAAATTCTGCGGCTAGGGGGAGTGTACTATTTAAATCAGGCGCGTTCCCGCGCCGATTTAAATGCGCATGCGCCGTCCGGGGAATTTCCCGGCGTGCATTGCTCCCACTGACGTCACTAGGACGTCAGTGGTTTCGACGTGAGCGTGACTTGCGACACGCGTGTTTGTGAATCGCCGTACGCAAACGACGTTAGAAAATTCAAATTCGACGTGGGAACGCCGGCTATACTTAACATTGGCTGCGCCTGATAAAAGCAGGGGTAAGTATACGACGGGAAAGCCGCTACGGAAACGTCGTAAGAAGACTGCGTCGGGTCCCCGTGTACGTTCGTGAATTTGCGTATCTCGCTGATTTACATATTATTTATCGTAAATCAGCGGGAACGCCCCCGGCGCCATTTTTAAATTGAAAAAAAGATCCGACAGTGTAGCACAGTGTAACACTGTCGGATCTTAGCCATATCTATGCGTAACTGATTCTATGAATCAGGCGCATAGATAGGACCAGTGTAAGTCAGAGATACGATGGTGTATGTGCAGATACACCGTTGTATCTCTTTGTGAATCTGGCCCTCAGAGTTAGGTCGGCGTATCTACTGATAAGCCGGCCTAACTCTTTGTGAATCTACCTAATTCTCTTTAGTGGTAGCCTAAAAATAGACAGCATTGAGACACCACATGCAATGTCCCAGGCCAGGCAAGCTTTAACTTTAGTACACAAGGGGTTGCAGCAGCAGCCGTCACAGGTTCCTGTGCGCATTTTTGTACTTGCAGTGTCCCCAGATACTTGGGTGCCACCTTCCAATATCCAACAGACTTTCCTTATGCCATGTACACACAGTCTGACTTTTGACTGGGCAAACCTCCGTTGGAATTTCCAATGGGAAAATAGAGAACCTGCTCTCTATCTAAGACCGTCTTAAATTTCGACACAAAAAGTCCGATGGGGCATACACACGGTCGGAATGTCCGATGAAAAGCTCCCATTTGACTTTTTCCATCAGAAATTCCGACCGTGTGTACGTGGCATTAGTGAGCTTTCCAGACTGGATCCTCAGCAAAATCCCTTGTATAGTTGCAACAAATCTCAGCAAGTAGGCCCCCCAGCTCAGCAGAAGCCGAGAACAGGGCAAAACAGGGCACACAGGCAGAATTACAGTTGGCAGCAGCCCTTTTGGCTAGAAACTTCTACTCTTGCACAAGAACGGGGCTGCCTTAGTTCTCGGTTATTTATGCACTCCCCAGCCACCTACTGGGCACCCTTCCCCAGGGATTGGCTGAGACAACAAGTCCTGATTTGCCTTTTCAGCCCACTACATTCTAGAACTCTTCAGAAGGCAGGATTCCAATGCGGGGTGGGCGTTTTTTTTTTAAGCACCTGATTGAAGCAAGAGGCTCTAATAGGCTTCAAAAAAGGGTGGCATCGGAGCGCAGATCATTGACCTCCAAGCCCACCCAGTTGTGTGATGATAGTGAATGAATTTTCACTATTTTAACACTAAAGTTCCTCCCTGCCATTTAGAAGGCGGGTCGTGAAACCTGTTTCCCGATTAGCCGAAGCGTCAGGCGATCCTATTGGTTGCCTAGAGCTTTGGCGGAAGAGGAGACACACGGCAGGGGAAGCATGAGGAGCGGACACCGGAGCCGCCGCTGCCCACACTCCAGGAGAGGACACCACAGCCCCGCCACACGAGCAGGTAAGTACAGTAGGGGGGGGGGTGCTGTCTCTGTTTTGCGCCACTGGGGGGTGTTGTTTGCCTGCCACCCCCCAAAAGAAGAACCCACCAGCTGCCACTGGACCACACCCTGGGCCCCATCAGTTCAACAGAGGGGCCCAGGAAGTGGGACTTTTCTTTACATTTTCAGAGAGTAGGAGGGGAAAAGTCAGTGCCGCTGTTTTGCTGTAACCCAGGGGGGTGGGTGGGGCTTAGGTAGGGAGACCATGTGTCCCGCATTTTGCAGGTCTGTCCCGGGCACCTTCATTCCAGGACAATACAGTGTCCTGGAATGAAACTGACACAGCCCCCCCCCCCCCCCGCGGCCAATCTGATGCCCCCAAAAAAGGCCGCCACATCACCGCTTTACTCACTGACAGTACTTGTCCTGGCCGGGAATGCCTGGAGGAGCACAATCCCCGCCCCCTGCTTGTGATTGGATAAATCATAAATCCCGCCTCTTGTGTCCAATCACTGTGCTGTGATTCGTTTCAGCACAAGCTGATTTTTGGGAAGGGAGGGTGTCCCTGAATGGTAGTTAGGAAATGTGGTCACCCTAGGCGTAGGTGGGGTTGGGGGGGGGCTCAATCAGGGCAACAGGGATAATAGCAACCCAACTATTACCCTGTAGGGTAATATGGGTAACATGGGGTAACCTGTATTTTCAGCCTATATACATCCAACGCCGCCACGCTTGTTTTGCCACTTTAGCAGGATTTCCTGGATAGCAAACCTCCGATTGGTTTCCTGTGTTTTCCTGCAATTGCTCTTTTAAGTCCCTTCACCCGAACGCTTAGATCTGTCGCTGCACATGTCTACCCGCCTGCGAATCTCCTATGATGTATAGGGGGAGCGCGGTGTGCGCAGCGGGGTGCATCTGTAGCTGTTGATATCCATGTGATTCTACTTGTATGTTGTTCCCTTTCATGTCATGCTACACGCAGCTCCACCCCCCCTCCTGTTCTCTTTGGCTGCGCGAGGAACACGCGGCGAAAGTTCGAAAAACAGAAGCATGAAGCGTCGCAGGACATGAAAGGTGCCAGCTGGGCCTATAAATATTCAGCGCTGGCGTTTTATATGGAGCTGCTGTACTTTCTCAGCCTCTCCCATTGTTAGAGAGGGCAATTAGAAGTGCCGCATATGTTTTGATGCGCTTTGTATTCGCGGCATGTAAATTTTTGCGACGCCGGGGGACGATCGTGTGTTTTTTCTCTGCTGTCTGCTCATCCAAACAACAGCAACTACCAGCTCTGAGCTTATTAGGAGAGGCAGGAGGGAGTGTAAACAGGATGAGGCGAATAATGACCCCCGTGTCCCTTATTATATACTCAAAGGGTGGGGTACGGAGAGAGAAACTGCAGCCTTAAAGTGGACCTGTCAGTCATTTCACAAGTCCCCATGAATACATTTCTGACATCTCAACCATATACAGCAGCAAGAGCATTTTTCAGAAACGCTCCACCCAGGGCTGCTGTTAGAAGTCATGGGGCCCCATACAGCCTACCCCCCCCCCCCCATTATATCAAAATAATATTTTTCACTAAAAATACACTAAAATTATTATTAGCTGATAAAAACCTAACAGAGAACCTGTGTGAATTAGCCATTTAATTGTTTTTTTTAATGTTTTTATTAGGGTTGTCCCGATACCACTTTTTTAGGACTGAGTACGAGTACCGATACTTTTTTTCAAGTACTCGCCGATACCGAATACCGATACTTTTTTTAAATGTGTCCCCAAATGCAGCCATGTCCCCCCACAAATGCAGCCATGTCTCCCCCCATATCCAGCCATGTCCCCCATATGCAGCCATGTCTCCCCCCATATCCAGCCATGTCCCCCATATGCAGCCATGTCCCCCATATGCAGCCATGTCTCCCCCTCATATCCAGCCATGTCTCTCCCCATATCCAGCCATGTCCCCCCCATGCAGCCATGTCCCCCCCCCCATGCAGCCATGCCCCCCCCATGCAGCCATGTCCCCCCATATGCAGCCATGTCTCCCCCCCCATATCCAGCCATGTCCCCATATGCAGCCATGTCTCCCCCCATATCCAGCCATGTCCCCCCATATGCAGCCATGTCTCCCCCCATATCCAGCCATGTCCCCCATATCCAGCCATGTCTCCCCCCATGCAGCCATGTCTCCCCCCATATGCAGCCATGTCGTCCCCCATATGCAGCCATGTCTCCCCCCATATCCAGCCATGTCCCCCTTACCTGCATCCCGCTGCCGCCGACTGCTTAATACGCGCGGGGAACATTACAGCTATCATTTGAATAGCTGTATTGATTCGCGCCGCGCTGCGTATAGACACTCCCCCTTGCTCGGGATTGGTCAGTTCACCCGAGCAAGGGGGAGTGTCTATACGCGGCGCGAATCATTACAGCTATTCAAATGATAGCTGTAATGTTCCCCGCGCATATTAAGCAGTAGGCGGCAGCGGGGATGCGGCGGGATGCGGCGTAACGGCGGCGGGATGCGGCGTAACAGTGGCGGCGTGGTGGGGGGGTAGTATTCTATTTCGGTATCGGGGGTATTTGGGGCAGTATGAGTACTCCCGCAAATACTCGGAATCGGTCCCGATACTAGTATCGGTATCGGGACAACCCTAGTTTTTATTATAATGTTTACATTTTTTTTATTTTACAATTTTTTAAAATTAATTGCAATGTTAACATATATTTTTTTTTACAGGACAGGGAAGCCAGCAGTGCCATGGGAGGGGGCTTGGCACAGTGACAGGGGGGCACACTTGGGGGGGGGGGATCAGAGGTGGGCAGACCAGGGAGAGGAATCAGTGTGGGGGAAGTACCATATATACTCGAGTATATACCGACCCGAATATAAACCGAGGCACCTAATTTTACCACCAAAAAATGGGAAAACGTATTGACTCGAGTATAAGCCTAGGGTGTCCATCTGTATGCCTCACTGTGCCTCACTGTGCCCATGCCTCACTGTGCCCATGCCTCACTGTGCCCATGCCTCACTGTGTCCATGTGCATGGCTCACTGTGCCCATGCCTCACTGTGCCCATGCCTCACTGTGCCCATGACTAGACTGACATTTAACATGGGAGTCTAGGGAAGGGGTGCCCGGCTTTGAAAAATCGGTGCTCCCCGGCCGTAGGTGTCCCAGACAACAAACTTTGCACACTTGTAGAGGAGAAATGGGGCTATATGTGTGCCAAGTTCCGGGTCCAGGGGACCTACGACCGGCAAGTACCGGCTCCCCAAATTCACTGGAGAAATGACCGTTTAACATGGGAGTCTATGGAAGGGGTGCCCGGCTTTGAAAAATCGGTGCTCCCCGGCCGTAGATCTCCCAGACAACAAACTTTGCACACTTGTAGAGGAGAAATGGGGCTATATGTGTGCCAAGTTCCGGGTCCAGGGGACCTACGACCGGCAAGTACCGGCTCCCCAAATTCACTGGAGAAATGACCGTTTAACATGGGAGTCTATGGAAGGGGTGCCCGGATTTGAAAAATCGGTACTCCCCGGCCGTAGGTCCCCCAATAAACTTTGCACACTTGTAGAGAAAGAGTGGGGCTACATTTGTGCCAAGTACCAGGTACAGAGTGCCCAAATTCCGGGAGATCAGGCGCAAAAAGTTGACTCGAGTATAAGCCGAGGGGGGCATTTTCAGCACAAAAAAATGTGCTGATAAATTCGGCTTATACTCGAGTATATACGGTAATTAAAGTAACGATGCCCTGTGTCTCACCCTGCAGCAGCTGAAAGCTGGCGGGAGGGAAATAAAACCAAGTTTCAGCTGCTGCAGAGAGCAGCACAGGGCATCTTTTTGTAATTGCCCCTCTGCCTGACCACACTGATTCCTCCTGCTGTTCGGGCCCCTCTGTGTTGCTGGGCCCCCTACAGGAGGGCTGGTGGTCCCCCCCTATCAGCGGCCCTGGCTCCACCTTTATCATTACAAAGCCATTCTTGAGTAGGGATGAGCCAAACTGCCCTGGGTTCGATTTGACCAAGGTTCCGCGAACTTCAAAGAACTTCAGGTGGTGAACCTGAACCTCACTGAAATGAATGGGATCAGAGTCTGTCATATTAGAAATACCTGTTTTCTGAGCAAATAGACAAGGGGGCAGTGGGGTGCTGGTGCTCAAACAAACTGAAAAAAAAAAAAACATCAACTGCAGCCACTGTGCCCATCAAATGCAGCCACTGTGCCCATCAAATGCAACCACTGTGCCCATCAAACGCAGACACTGTAACCCATAAATTGTCGCCACTGTGCTATCAAATGCAGCTACTGTACCCATCATATGCCGCCACTGTGCTTATCAAATGCTGCCATTGTGCCCATCAATTGCCGCCACTGTGCCCATCAAACTCAACTACTGTACCCATCAATTGCTGCCACTGTGCTCATCAATTGCTGCCACTGTACCCATAAATTGCCTCCACTGTGCCATCAAACGCAGCTACTGTATCCATCAATTGCTGCCACTGTGCCCATCAATTGCCGCCACTGTGCCCATCAAACGTTGCCACTGTACCCATCAATTGCCGCCACTCTGCCCATCAATTTCTGCCACTGTGCCCATCAATTGCCGCCACTGTGCCCATCAAGCGCTGCCACTGTACCCATCAATTGCCACCACTGTGTCCTTACTTACTACTGTGAGTGATATTTTCTGTTTCTTTCAACAAAATAAGATTGAATCAAACTCTTTTATTCTCTGTACTCAGCGTCTCGCACTGTGGAGCCGCCATCACCAGGAAACGTCCATCCCCCGATCCACCCATCTCTGTTTGATTTGGTCCCATCCCAACAATTACAGGGATAGAAGTCTGTCCGTTTGCCTGAAAACACAGAGCTGGCCCCACAAAAAAAAAAAAAAAATGAATTCCTTCTAATGCCATCTGTTGCCCGTCGCTGCCAGGAGCCCCATCGCTGCCAGGAACCAAGCAGCAAAAGATCCGTTCTCTATGTTTACGCTCGTGCCACAGGCAGCCTTGCAAAGGTGCTTGCTGAAAAGCCGCCCGTGGGCGGATGGCGGGCAGAGAATTCCCGGGATCTGGCACGTGAATAAAAACCCTCAGTGTTGAGCCCCGCGTGTCTCCGGGACCTCCTCGGGTGCGAGGCGTCTGCGCGCGACAGATTGTGTCTCTCTCACCTGTGGCATGAAAAGGCGGGCGGAGGGGGGCGGGGGAGATGAGTACGAAGCTCGCCTCCTACGCAAGCCAGCCGGACGCTCGCCCATCCCGCTCACCAGAAAGCGCCGCACATATTCACGGAGATTTACTCCATCGCCCGGAGAGATCCGGCCTGGACGGGGGCGAGGGCACATTAAATTTATGGCACCTACCGAAATATGAACCTGCATCCTCCTCCGTACACCGCAGAACTCCGCGCTCGCACAAAGCGCCTGTATTTATTTTACGATTCGTTGGCAGGAGCGTTTATTTCGTCTGGCGAGAGGTCTGCTGAATGGTGTGCTTTTTACTGTCTGAAAGAGGAGATTTCTGCAAAAAAAATAAAAAATTGTTAGAATTAACCCCTTGCCGTCCAGCGCACGACTATATACGTCGGCAGAATGGCACGGCTGGGCAGATAGACAGATAGGGGGGTTGTGAGTGCACGCGCGTGCGTCTGCCGCGAGCTCCGTGAGTCTGACCGCGGGTCCCGCGGACTTGATGTCCACCGGGGGGGGGGGGGGAGTCCCGCGATCATCTCACGGAGAGGAAGAACGCATCTCCCCGTTCTGCCTAGTGACAGGACGCTGATCGCGGCTCCCTGTAATCGGGAGCGGTGATCAGTGGTGTGTCACATGTAGCCCATCCCTCAAACAGTTAGAATAACTCCCTAGAACACACTTAACCCCTTCAGCGCCCCCTACAGGTTAACCCCTTTGCCACCAGTCACATTTAGACCCCTTTTTACACTGGAGCGTTTTAACAGCGTTTTAGTGTTAAAAATAGCGCTCTTAACCACTTAAGACCCGGACCTTTAGGCAGCTAAAGGACCCGGACAGTTTTTGCGGTTCGGCACTGCATCGCTTTAACTGACAATTGCGCGGTCGTGCGACGTGGCTCCCAAACAAAATTGGCGTCCTGTCCCCCCCCCCCCCCCACAAATAGAGCTTTCTTTTGGTGGTATTTGATCACCTCTGCGGTTTTTATTTTTTGCGCTATAAACAAAAATAGAGCGACAATTTTGAAAAAAACACAGGGGGGTAGATTCAGATAGAAGATACGACGGCGTATGTCCAGATACGCCGTTGTATCTCTGAGTCCGGCCGGTCGTATCTATGCGCCTGATTCGGAGAATCAGTTATGCATAGATTTCCCTAAGATCCGACCGGCGTAAGTGTTTTACACCGTCGTATCTTAGGCTGCATATTTACGCTGGCCGCTAGGTGGCGCTTCCATAGATTTGCGCGAGGAATATGCAAATGAGCTAGATACGCCGATTCAGAAACGTACGTCCGGCCGGCGCATTTTTTTACGTTGTTTACATTAGGCTTTTTTCGGCGTATAGTTACCCCGGCTATATGAGGTGTATCCTATGTTAAGTATGGCAGTCGTTCTCGCGTTGAGTTTTGAAAATTTTACGTTGTTTGCGTAAGTCGTTCGCGAATAGGGCTGGACGTAATTTACGTCCTTGTCGAAAGCAATGACGATTTGCAGCGGAATTTCGAGCATGCGCACTGGGAGTTTTTCACGAACGGCGCATGCCGTCAAATACGCGGGGTCACAGTTAATATACATAAAACACACAACACACACACAACAAACAAACGTTTCCTATGAGTCCCATTCACACCGCAATGCAACCTAGAGCCGCGCTAAAATGCAGACATGCTGCGATTTATCACAGCCCACCTTGCTGAATACCATAACAATGTACAGCACAGCACTCCCGTCTGATCAATGTTTATAAACAGTGGGGTAGATTCAGGTACCTTTGCGCAGTTTTTACGGAGGCGCAGGGCAACGTTTTTGTCCTGCGCCCCCGCAAATTTAATGCGCTACCCGCGATTCATGGAGCAGTAGCCCCGTAAATTGCGTGGGCGCTCCGGCAAAATGCCCGGCGTAAGCGCGCGCAATTTAAATGATCCCGTAGGGGGCGGGAATCATTTAAATTAGACGCGTTCCCGCGCCGATCGTAGAGTGCATGCTCCGTCGGGAAACTTTCCCGACGTGCATTGCGGCAAATGACGTCGCAAGGACGTCATTTGCTTCGAAGTGAACGTGAATGGCGTCCAGCGCCATTCATGATACACTTACGCAAACTACGTAAAGTTCAAATTTTGCGACGCGGGAACGACGGGTATACGTAACATTGGCTGCCCCTGCTAATAGCAGGGGCAGCCTTACGCGAAAACCGCCGTACGCAAACGACGTAAACTGCGTACGCAGGGCTCGCGTAACGTTGTGAATCGGCGTTAGTATGCAATTTGCATATTATACGCTGAGCACAACGGGAACGCCACCTAGCGGCCATCGCAAGAATGCAGCCTAAGATATGCGGGCATAAGAGCCTTATGCCACGCATATCTTAGGCTGCATTCGGCGTAACGAGGTTCCTGAATCAGGAGCATTCGTTACGCCGGCGCAAGTAAGCAATTGCGCTGCGTAACTATGGTTACGCAGGCGCAATTGCTCTCTGAATCCGGGCCAATGTTACTTTGTATCTCTCTATCTCCTGTCTGATGGGGTGACCAGACATCCCCAGTTTCAGGGGACAGTCCCCTGATTGAGGACACTGGGGTAGATTCAGATAGAATTTACGCCGGCATATCCATAGATACGCCGCGTAAATTCAAATCTGCGCCGGCGTATCTACTTTCTGTATTCAGAAAGCTAGATACGCCGACATTAGCCGAAGATACGACTGGCATAAGTCTCTTACGCCGTCGTATCTTAGGGTGCATTCTCACGCTGGCCGCTAGGTGGCGCTCCCGTAGCTTTCAGCGTAGAGTATGCAAATTACCTACTTACGCCGATTCACAAACGTACGTGCGCCCGGCGGTAGTTCTTTACGTCGTTTGCGTAAGTCGTTTTTGTCGTAACATTGCTCCTGCTATTAGGAGGCGCAGCCAATGTTAAGTATGGACGTCGTTCCCGCGTCGAAATTTGAACATTTTACGTCGTTTGCGTAACTCGTCCGTGAATGGGGCTGGACGCCGTTTACGTTCACGTCGAAACCAATGACGTCCTTGCGACGTCATTTAGCGCAATGCACGTCGGGAAATTTTTGGGAAGGCGCATGCGCAGTACGTTCGGCGTGGGAACGCGCCTAATTTAAATGATCTACGCCCCTACGGGATCATTTAAATTACACGCGCTTTCGCCGGCCCCTTTTACGAAACGCAGCCGCAAATTACGGAGCAAATGCTTCGTGAATGAAGCGTAGCTCCAGTAATTTACGGAGGCGTAGCGTAAAAACGGTACGCTGCCCCGCCATAGCAGTGCGCTCCCCTACCTGAATCTACTCAAATGTTACTTTGTATCTCTCTATCTCCTGTCTGATAGGGTGACCAGGCATCCCCAGTTTCAGGGGACAGTCCCCTGATTGAGGACACTGTCCCCAGACCAAGTCTGTCCCCAGTTTTGCCCCCGGATTGTTTTTGAAAAGGGGCTGGGGCAAATTCAAGGACAGTCAGTGCAGGATTAATAAAAAAATCTGAATTACACCAGACCCCCGCTCCTACTAGCTTAGGGGGGAGTATTTTTTTCCATTATCTGTGCCCCTTTCTGATGATCATGTGCTGGTCGGAGCGGAGGGAATATTCCTTCAGTTTCGGGTGCATGCCCATTCAGCTTCGCTCGCATGTTCTTCTGCCTTGGCTCAAATCCTGGCCAGCCACCTGCCTGTCTCCTTGCCTTCCCTGGCGGAGTGATCTTCCTCCGCTCCCCACCCAGTAGTAGCCGGGGGCCCAGAGAGTAAGACTTGAGAGGCTGTGAGGCGGGCGGCGATGGGTAGAGAGTCTCTGATTGCCTCCAGTACTACCGTGTTTCCCCGAAAATAAGCCCGGGTCTTATATTAATTATGCCAACAAAAGACACAGTAGGGCTTATTTTCGGGGTAGGTCTTACCATGTAATGTGCTGTCTTCTCTCCCCCTCCCCCTCCCTGCCTGTCAGGAATTCCCAGTGTGAACTGAGTTAAAATGCTTGTAAAATCCTACAATCCACTCTATTACAGTATTATATAATGTACAACGTGTGTGTGTTCCTGTAATTGTACCTTTTTGTTATAGCGCCATTCTGCACTTCTGTGACCCGCCGGAGCTCTCTTCCCCACATTTATATTACAGAAACGCACTTATTGTACATTATATACTACTGTAGAGTGGATTTTAGGATTTAGTATTTTAACTAGGGCTTATTTTAGGGGTAGGGCTTATATTGCAGCCCTCCTGGAAAAAACGCTAGGTCTTATTTTCAGGGTAGGTCTTATTTTTGGGGAAACAGGGTAGTGGAAAAAAAATGTCCCCGGATTTCATTAAAAAAATCTGGTCACCTTACTGTCTGACCAATGTTAAAAAACAATGTTACCTTTAGGGGCGTCGTTAGGCCCAGGCTTGGGGGGGCCGGAGCCCCGAATGGGCCCTCGAAAAGCCCCGAATCTATTTACCTATTGTTTGTATTGTTAGCCCCGAGCGCGGGGGCCCGGGACCGATCTGATGGGCGAGTGCGGCTGACGGCTGGGGCCGAGTGCGGCCGAGTGCCATAGGTCCCGCCTTCTGGAGCCTGCAGCGCCAATCCAAGAGGACCATGGGACGTGTGATGTGGTGGTGCGTCACCAGGAGTTCTGTTCTCAGGATCTTGTCTGCCAGGGGGAAGGGATGGAAAGGGAATGAAGGGAATGAATGAAAGGAAGGTAAGGCAAGGGAATGGAATGGAATGGAATGAAGGGAAGAGAAGGGAATGGAATGAAGGCAAGGGAATGAAGGAAAGATAAGAGAATGGAATGAAGGGAAGAGAAGGGAATGGAATGAAGGGAAGGGAAGGGAATGAAGGGAAGGGGAGGGAATGGAATAAAGGGAATGGAAGGGAAAATAAGGTAATGGAATGAAGGGAAGGGAATGGAATGAAGGGAAGGGAAGGGAATGAAGGGAGTGGAAGGGAAAATAAGGAAAGGGAATGAAGGGAATGAAATGAAGGGAAGGGAATGAAGGGAAGGGAAGAGAAGGGAATGGAATGAAGGTAAGGGAAGATAAGGGAATGGAATGAAGGGGAGGGAATGGAATGAAGGGAATGAAATGGGAAATAAGGTAATGGAATGCAGGGAAGGGAATGGAATGAAGTGAGTGGAAGGGAAAAGAAAAGAAGGTAAGGGAATGAAAGGAATAGGAGGGAATGGAATGAAGGGAAGAGAAGGGAATGGAAGGTAAGGGAGTGAAGGGAAGAGAATTGAATGAAGGGAAGAGAAGGTAAGGGCAGGGAATGAAGGGAAGATAAGGGAATTGAATGAAGGGAAGAGAAGGGAATGGAATGAAGGGAATGAATGAAGGGAAGAGAAGGTAATGGAATGGAAGAGAAGAGAATGGAAGGGAAAAGAAGGTAAGGGAATGAAGGGAAGGAGAGGGAATGGAATGAAGGGAAGAGAGGGGAATGGAATGCAGGTAATGGAAGGGAAGGGAGTGAAGGGAAGATAAGGGAATGGAATGAAGGGAAGAGAAGGTAAGGGCAGGGAATGAAGGGAAGGGAAGGGGATGGAATGAAGGGAAGGGAATGAAGGGAACAGAAGGGGATGGAATGAAGGTAAGGGAAGGGAATGAAGTGAAGAGAAGGGAATGGAATCAACGGAAGGGAATGAAGGGAAGAGAAGGGAATGGAATGAAGGTAAGGTAAGGGAATGAAGGGAAGAGAAGGGAATGGAATGAAGGGAAGGGAATGAAGAGAAGGGAATGGAATGAAGGGAAGGGAATGAAGGTAAGGGAAGGAATGGAATCAACGTAAGGTAAGGAAATGAAGGGACGAGAAGGGAATGGAATGAAGGGAAGAGAAGGGAAGGGAATGAAGGGAAGGTATGGGAACCCTTACCATACCACTAAATCACCCTTACCCTATCCTAAAACATGTCACCCTTACCATATCTTGAAACATGTCACCCTCAACATACCCTGAACCGCGTCTCCCTCATCATACCCAGAAACATGTCATACCCCAAAATGGCTCACTCTTACCATATCCAGAAAAGCATTTCCTATACCGTACCCCAAAACGCATCACCCATACCACACCCCAAAATGTATCGCCCATAGCATACCCCAAAACAAGCCACCCTTACCATACACGAAAAACACATCACTTTTACCACATCCCAAAATGCATTGCCCTTACCCTACTTCCAAACATGTCACCCCCCCCCCCACCATACCTCCAAATAGGTCACCCTTACCATACCCCGCCGAGACACGTTACACTTACCATTCCCCGAAATTACTTAACCCCACCATACCCAAAAACTCATTGGGGTAGATTCAAGAAGCAATTGCGCCTGTGTAACCATAGGTTACACAGCGCAATTGCTTACTTGCCCCGGCGTAACGAGTGCTCCTGATTCAGGAACCTCGTTACGCCGACTGTAGCCTAAGATCTGCGCGGCATAAGGCTCTTATGCCCGCATATCTTAGGCTGCATTCTTGCGGTGGCCGCTAGGTGGCGTTCCCGTTGTGCTCAGTGTATAGTATGCAAATTGCATACTAACACCGATTCACAACGTTACGCGACCCCTGCGTACGCAATTTACGTTGTTTACGTACGGCGGTTTTCGCGCAATGCTGCCCCTGCTATTAGCAGGGGCAGCCCATGTTACGTATACCCAACGTTCCTGCGTCGCAAAATTTGAATTTTACGTAGTTTGCGTAAGTGAATCGTGAATG
Source organism: Rana temporaria (assembly GCF_905171775.1). Taxonomy (NCBI): domain Eukaryota; kingdom Metazoa; phylum Chordata; class Amphibia; order Anura; family Ranidae; genus Rana; species Rana temporaria. The sequence goes on along the minus strand of NC_053489.1, from coordinate 673,907,084 downwards.
GCGCTGGACGCCATTCACGTTCACTTTGAAGCAAATGACGTCCTTGCGACGTCATTTGCCGCAATGCACGTCGGGAAAGTTTCCTGACGGAGCATGCGCTCTACAATCGGCGCGGGAACGCGCCTAATTTAAATGGTTCCCGCCCCCTACGGGATCATTTAAATTGCGTGCTCTTGCGCCGGGCATTTTGCCGGCGCGCCCGCGCAATTTACGGAGCTTCTGCTCCGTGAATCAAGGGCAGCGGAGCAAATTTGCGGGGGGGCAGGGCAAAAACGTTGCCCTGCGCCTCCGTAAATAATGCGCAATTCTACCTGAATCCGGGCCAATGGTATTACAATAGCAGAAAACCTAGACACAGTCTCACCTTTGATACCTCCTCACCGTAACAATATGATGACCTTTGGTAGAAAAATAGGTTTATCTTTGGGGAACGGGACGTTGGGACCAGGAAAAGGGACCAAGAGGTTTGGGTTCAGTGGTTGGTTCCCATTGGAGGACGGAATTCCTCCAGTCCAGGTATCAGACACACACTGGAGTGATGACCTTCACACTGTGCGACTTTATAGACAATTATCATCGAAGACTTCATCAGTCACCGGCTATCCGCGCTCGCAGCCCGAGAACGTGGGCTGTTCCCGGCGACCTCACATCCCAGATCCTCCTGCTTTAATTATAATGATTAATGGGGCCCGACTCGTTCTCTGCATCCAACATGTTGTCTTCCCCACCCCGCGCCGGCGCTGCCCTCCCCTCCCCCCCACCCCGCGCCGGCGCTGCCCTCCATTATGAATTTTAATCGTCCGCAGCTTTTGTGACCTCATTATGCATACAGAGATGTCCCTTATGTCTTCCTTCTCGCAATGTTAATGTTGTTTGATTACCTGCATTTCGCCTGACAAGGAATCGTTGTGTTTGTTTAACCACTTCAGCCCCCGGAAGATTTTACCCCCTTCCCGACCGGGCCACTTTTTGCGATTCGGCACCGCGTCGCTTTAAATGACAATTGCGCGGTCGTGCGACGTTGTTTTCCAAACAAAATTGACGTCATTTTTTTCCCCACAAATAGAGCTTTCTTTTGGTGGTATTTGATCACCTCTGCGGTTTTTATTTTCTTGCGCTATAAACAAAAATAGAGCGACAATTTTGAAAAAAGTTCAATATTTTTTTACTTTTTGCTATAATAAATATCCCCCAAAATATAGGGCCAGATTCACGAATATTTACGGCGGCGTAACGTATCCCCTTTACGTTACGCCGCCGCAAGTTTTTGGCGTAAGTGCTTGATTCACATAGCACTTGCCTGTAAACTTGCGGCGGCGTAAAGCCGTCCGGCGCAAGCCCGCCTAATTCAAATGGGGCGTGGACGTTCAGCGCACGCTCCGTTAGGAAATTTCCCGCCGTGCTTTTCGCGAAATTACGGCGCCCCAACGTGTTTTTTGAACGGCGACGTGCGTAACGTACTTTCGTATTCTCGGACGTCTTACGCAAAAAAAATAAAAAATTTGAAATTAGACGCGGGAACGACGGCCATACTTTAACATAGCTGGTCTAAATCTAAGCCATGAAATAGCAGGCGTAAAATTGCGACGGGAAAAACCGACTAGCGACAACGTAAGAGAATGCGACGAACGCGCGTACCTTCGTGGATCGCCGTAACAGCTAATTTGCATACCCGACGCTGGAAAACGACGCGAACTCCACCCAGTGGCCGCCGGAGAATTACACCTACGATCCAAAGGCGTACGAAGCTGTACTCCTGTCGGATCTTAGCCAAAAGCCGTCGTATCTTTGTTTATCAATTACAAATAAAGATACGACGCGGCAAATTTGAAAGTACGCCGGAGTATCAGCAGATACTCCGGAGTACTTATTCTGTGAATCTGGCCCATACTGTATATAAAAAAATATTTTTTTCCTCAGTTTAGGCCGATATGTATTCTTCTACATATAAGTGTTTGGTGATTGGTTTGCGCCTACAAAATAGGGGATAGTTTTATGGCATTTTTATTATAATTATTTTTCCTAGTGATGGCGGCGATCTGCGATTTTTATCGTGACTGCGACATTATGGCGGACGCATCGGACACTTTTGTCACCACTATGGGACCATTGTCATTTTTACAGCGAACAGTGCTATAAAATGCATTGGTTACTGTAAAAAATTACACCGGCAGTGAAGGGGTTAACCTGTAGGGGGCGCTGAAGGGTTAAGTGTGTCCTAGGGAGTGATTCTAACTGTTAGGGGGCATGGCTTGCATCGCTGCTCCCGATGACAAGGAACAGAAGATCAGTGACATGTCGCTAGGAAGAACGGGGAGATATTGGCCCGGATTCACATACATCGGCGCATATTTATGCGGGCGTAGCGTAATGAATATACGCTACACCGATGTCGCGCAGAGAGGCAAGCACCGAATTCACAAAGCACTCGCCCCCAAATCTACGCTGGGTTCCCTCGGAGTAAGCCGTCGTAAGTGGAAGTGGGGCGTGAGCCATGCAAATGAGGCGTGACCCCATGCAAATGATGGGCCGAGTGCCATACAAGTACTTAAAACGAACGGCGCATGCACCTTCCTGTGGACGTATCCCAGTGTGCATGCTCATAATCAAGTCGGAACTACTCCCTAAGATACGACGGATCATTGCCTACGACGTGAACGTAACCTACATCCAGCCCTATTCACGTAGTACTACGTAAACAATGTAAAATACGACGGCTGTGTTCTCTGGTCCATACCTTAGCATGGGTTGCGCCTCATATATGGGGAATAACTTTACGCCGGACGTACGACTTACGCAAACCGTGTATATTATGCGACAGGCGCAACTACATTCGTGAATCGGCGTATCTCCCTCATTTGCATATGTGCATAGAAAATCAATGGGAGCGGCAAATGCGCCCAGCCTAAATATGCGCCCACGATACGACGGTGTAGGCAAGTTACGTCGGTCGTAGGAAACCTGGGCCAGATTCAGAGACATCTGCGGCGGCGTAACGTATCGCATTTACGTTACACCGCCACAAGTTTTACGGGCAAGTGCTTGATTCACAAAGCACTTGCCTGTAAAGTTGCGGCGCCGTAGCGTAAATCCCTCCGGCGCAAGCCCGCCTAATTCAAATGGGGCATGGATCATTTAAATTAGGCGCGTTCCCGCGCCGAACCTACTGCGCATGCTCCGTTTTGAAATTTCCCGCCGTGCTTTGCGCGAAATGACGTCGCACCGATGTCATTTTTTTAACGTAGACGTGAGTTACGTCCTTTCTATTCACGGACGACTTACGCAAAAAAAAAATGTTTTAATTCGACGCGGGAACGACGGCCATACTTTAACATGGCAAGTCTAACTTTAGATGTAAAAAAGATTGGGATAATGGCGCTGCAAATTGGGTCACCCTTAGGTGTTCCGAGTTTCTGTGTGTTCACAGGTGTTGGGTAATCTGTTAACAGGAAAGATCCAATCCGATGGACCTCCTTAATAGGAAGCACGATCCTTCAGATACCCTATTTGATGATGGCAATAGTAAAGCTTTGTCAGAGAGGATTAGTGTGGGAGTGTCCTATTGTAGGATCTATTATTCAGATGCCTAATGGTCTAAGTTATCCAATAGACAGCTGATTGAAATATATTGTCACTTAGAGATATAAATGTTTCTGGTTGCCAGAAACAAAATAAAACAAAACAAAGCTGGAATAAATATACACCTTCTATGAGGTAAAAACACCGATCTCAGGGGGCAGGTGATAATCGCAGGTGAATGGTGAGAAGTGCTTTTAAAGAAACAATTCTGAAATGAGCTAGAATGTGTATATATATATGTATATATTAGATGTCCTCTGTGTTGTGGCGAGGTAACAAAGGGGCACTAACCGCCCTGTATAGTGAATATATAAAATGTGTTCTTATTTTAGGTGTCTACTACCATTAGAAATAATAATATTATATTACAACATTTAGTAGCAAGGGAAAAAGGGTATCAATACAAATAGTGCAACAAAGTATTGCGAGGAAATTGAGAGTTAGTGCAAGTCCTCACAAAAAAATATATCCAATGTGTAAAAGTTAATAAGTAGAAATATATGAATGATAAAAAAGTTCATATATATACAATTGTTCTTTGCAACTTCAGTGAAAAATATAGGAAAAAGTGAAGGATTACTCCAAAGGCTTAGAAGCCAACACAATTATTAAACAAAATAAGACAGTCTTAGGTTAACGTTTCTTCAATCGGGTTAACCCTCAATTAGCTGGTGACTTGAAGTGCCATTAACGTGCTTTGAAATAATAGTGACAGCAGTGCTTCCCCACATGGGTCCCCACTCACCAGATGTTGTCACCCCCCAGGGGGCAGAAAGCGGGTGGTGGTGGTACCTCGATACCTGCAAGGTGATGGTTTCCTGCGATCAGTCCTCGAGTGTCTCCTTATTCCAGGGATCACGGGGTGCTTGAAATGGTTTTTCAGATGCTCACGTGGGATCATTCATTAAGTAAAAAATAAAAAGAAGGAACGCATAGTGTAATACGTTTTGATAGTGTTAGGATATACCCAACAAAGTAATTTATTTAAAAAAAGGGAAAACAATTGTTGATCAGTTGGAATAAAATGTCCAAGTGGATCCCTGCGCAAAGGGAGTTCCAACGAGCAATGTATTTAAAAACAAGCACAGAATAAAAAAATTGAATAATTAGAAGAAAAAGAAAAAACAAAGAGCCACAAGTTGCCCTAGCACTCTGCACTCTGCTGTTAGTAGTTGCTTCACTGCTGGGATAGCCAATTTGAAATCCTCCCTTGGCGCCCGTATGTACTAGAGCAGTGATCAGCTGAGGCAGAAGCGTGCTGACAGGCAGTGTGTGAGCGAGTGTATGAGCGTCTGTCTAGGTCACCTGACGCGTTTCGTCATGTGACGTTCTCAAAGGCGATGGCTACTAAATGTTGTAATATAATATTATTATTTCTAATGGTAGTAGACACCTAAAATAAGAACACATTTTATATATTCACTATACAGGGCGGTTAGTGCCCCTTTGTTACCTCGCCACAACACAGAGGACATCTAATATATACATATATATATACACATTCTAGCTCATTTCAGAATTGTTTCTTTAAAATCACTTCTCACCATTCACCTGCGATTATCACCTGCCCCCTGAGATCGTGTTTTTACCTCATAGAAGGTGTATATTTATTCCAGCTTTGTTTTGTTTTATTTTGTTTCTGGCAACCAGAAACATTTATATCTCTAAGTGACAATATATTTCAATCAGCTGTCTATTGGATAACTTAGACCATTAGGCATCTGAATAATAGATCCTACAATAGGACACTCCCACACTAATCCTCTCTGACAAAATTTTTTACTATTGCCATCATCAAATAGGGTATCTGAAGGATCGTGCTTCCTATTAAGGAGGTCCATCGGATTGGATCTTTCCTGTTAACAGATTACCCAACACCTGTGAACACACAGAAACTCGGAACACCTAAGGGTGACCCAATTTGCAGCGCCATTATCCCAATCTTTTTTACATCTTTTTTGATCTCATCACTGAGGTTTTTTAGGGAGGCAGCAGCATCTAATTCACATCCTAAGCGCGGATTCCTTCCTATTTTTCAAGTCTAATGCCGCGTACACACCATCACTTTATGTGATGAAAAAAAATGACGTTTTTAAAAACGTCACTTTAATTGACCGTGTGTGGGGGAAAACGTTGTTTTATGTCTTGTAAAAAACGACAGAAAAAAATTGAAGCATGCTTCAATTTTATGTGTCGTTTTTCAAAAGTGCACTTTTTACTTCACAGAAATTGACCGTGTGTAGCAAAAAACGTCGTTTTCTAAGACGTTTTTTCATCCACGCATGCCCAGAAGCTACTTATGAAGCGAGCTTCAATGGAAAAACGTGGTGGAACGTAACCTCACTTTGCAAGATCATTGTGAGAAAACGATGGTGTGTAGGCAACTTCGTCTTAGAAAATTGAAGTTTCAAAAACGTCATTTTTTACTTCACAGAAAGTGTCGTTTTTTTTTCATCACATAAAGTGATGGTGTGTACGGGGCATAACTTTAGGCCACAAAATAGCAGCTTTAACTATACGCCGGGAAAAGCCGACTAGCGACGACGTAAGAGAATGCGATGGCCGCGCGTACCTTCGTGAATCGCCGGAAAAAGCTAATTAGCATACCCAACGCGGAAAACGACGCAAACTCCACCCAGCGGGCGCTGAAGTATTACACCTACGATCCGAAGGCGTACGAATCCGTCGTATTGAAGCCAAAAGCCGTCGTATCTTGGTTTGAGGATTCAAACTAAAGATACGACGCGGCAAATTTGAAAGTACGCCGGAGTATCAGCAGATACTCCGGCGTACTTCTTCTGTGAATCTGGCCCCCTATTTTTAGGCGTATCTCAGATTGTGGGCACGGCGCATAGATACGATGGCGCGTATCTCGAGATACGTCGGCGTAAGTGCTTTGTCAATCCGGGCCATTGTGTTTACACCGACATCTCCCCCATTCTGTTCTTCAGCTCGTGGACCCGCCGGCGGTAGCGCACGCGACCACACGGCAGGGATATTAAAGGGGACGTGTTTACACCCATTTGCCCAGCCATGCCATTCTGTTGACGTATATCTGCGTGCGACGGTCCTTAAATTTAAAGAAATCTTTGACAATGTCTTACATGGGAATGATAAGTGTTTATTATATATATATATTCTTTACTTTGATCAGGACCAAAAAAAAAAGAAGAAAAGATAATTCAACTATTCATAAAAAATACAGTATGGATATAGCATATTGCATTGAAACTCTTTACGTGTTTACCAGGCTAATCTTAACTGCAGTGCTGAAATAGCCTATTGGTAATAGAGCTCGATAACTCAAGTTCTATGACTAAGTCCAATCTGAGGACAGATGAATATTATGAATGTGCATGTCCTGAATTAACTTTTGGACCCAGTGATTAGTTTGCAGCTGCTATTGCATGGACTTGCAACATGCTGGACCGAGGACAGGCTCCTGCAGCTACACCTTTTTACACCTCTGGCCAGTGGCATCTGGTGCTCAAAAAAACTGAAAAATAAAGCATCAATTGCCGCCACTGTGCCACAAGCGCAGCCACTGTGCCCATCAAATGCAGCCACTGTGCCCATCAAGTGCAGCCACTGTACCCATAAATTGGAATGAAGGGAATGAATTAAAGGAAGTTAAGGCAAGGCAAGGGAATGGAGGGAAGAGAAGGGAATGGAATGAAGGGGAGGGAATGGAATGAAGGGAATGAAAGGGAAAATAAGGTAAGGGAATGAAGGGAAGAGGAGGGAATGGAATGACTAGAAGGGAATGGAATGAAGGGAATGGAAGTGAAGAGAAGGGAATGGAATGAAGGGAAGAGAAGGTAAGGGCAGGGAATGAAGGGAAGATAAGGGAATTGAATGAAGGGAAGAGAAGGGACTGGAATGAAGGGAAGAGAATGGAATGGAATGGAAGAGAAGGGAATGGAAGGGAAAAGAAGGTAAGGGAATGAAGGGAAGGAGAGGGAATGGAATGGAAGGGAAGAGAAGGGAATGGAATGAAGGTAATGGAATGAAGGGAAGAGAAGGTAAGGGAAGAGAAGGGGATAGAATAAAGGGAAGGTTAGGGAATGAAGGGAAGAGAAGGGGATGGAATGAAGGTAAGGGAAGGGAATGAAGTGAAGAGAAGGGAATGGAATCAACGGAAGGGAAGGGAATGAAGGGAAGAGAAGGGAATGTAATGAAGGTAAGGTAAGGGAATGAAGGGAAGAGAAGGGAATGGAATGAAGGGAAGGGAATGAAGGGAAGGGAAGAGAAGGGAATGGAATGAAGGGAAGGGAATGAAGGGAAGAGAAGGGAATGGAATGAAGGGAAGGGAATGAAGGGAAGGGAAGGGAATGAAGGGAAGAGAAGGGAATGGAATGAACGTAAGGTAAGGAAATGAAGGGACGAGAAGGGAATGGAATGAAGGGAAGGTAAGGGAAGGGAATGAAGGGAAGAGAATAGAATGGAATGAAGGGAAGGTAAGGGAAGGGAATAAAGTGAAGAGAAGGGAATGGAATGAAGGGAAGGTAAGGGAATGAAGGGAAGAGAAGGGAATGGAATGAAGGGAAGGGAAGGGAACCCTTACCATACCCCTAAACTCATCACCCTTACCCTATCCTAAAACATGTCACCCTTACCATACCTTGAAACATGTCACCCTCAACATACCCTGAACCGCGTCTCCCTCATCATACCCAGAAACATGTCATACCCCAAAATGGCTCACTCTTACCATATCCAGAAAAGCATTTCCTATACCGTACCCCAAAACGCATCACCCATACCATACCCCAAAATGTATCGCCCGTAGCATACCCCAAAACAAGACACCCTTACCATACACGAAAAACACATCACTTTTACCACATCCCAAAATACATTGCCCTTACCCTACTTCCAAACAGGTCACCCCCCCACCATACCTCCAAACAGGTCACCCCCCCACCATACCTCCAAACAGGTCACCCCCCCACCATACCTCCAAACAGGTCACCCCCCCACCATACCTCCAAACAGGTCACCTCCCCCCCCACCATACCTCCAAACATGTCACCCCCCCACCATACCTCCAAACATGTCAACCCCGTCCCCCCACCCCCCACCATACCTCCAAACATGTCACCCCCCAAAATTGGCTTCCTTTTTCCCCACAAATAGAGCTTTCTTTTGGTGGTATTTGATCACCTCTGCGGTTTTTATTTTTTGCGCTATAAACAAAAATAAAGCGACAATTTTGAAAAAAAAAACAATATTTTTTTACTTTTTGCTATAATAAATATCCCCCAAAAAACATATATATATATATAAAAAATGATTTTTTTCCTCAGTTTAGGCCGATATGTATTCTTCTACATATAAGTGTTTGGTGATTGGTTTGCGCCTACAAAATAGGGGATAGTTTTATGGCATTTTTATTATAATAATTTTTCCTAGTAATGGCGGCGATCTGCGATTTTTATCATAACTGCGACATTATGGCGGACGCATCGGACACTTTTGTCATTACTATGGGACCATTGTCATTTTTACAGCGAACAGTGCTATAAAAATGCACTGATAACTGTAAAAAATTACACCGGCAGTGAAGGGGTTAACCTGTAGGGGGCGCTGAAGGGTGTCTCCTAGGGAGTGATTCTAACTGTTAGGGGGCATGGCTTGTATCGCTGCTCCCGATGACAGGGAACAGAAGATCAGTGACATGTCGCTAGGAAGAACGGGGAGATATTGGCCCGGATTCACATACATCGGCGCATATTTATGCGGGCGTAGCGTATCCAATATACGCTACGCCGACGTCGCGCAGAGAGGCAACCACCGACTTCTCAAAGCACTTGCCTCCCAAACTGCGCTGGGTTCCCTCGGCGTAAGCCGTCGTAAGTGGAAGTGGGCGTGAGCCATGCTAATGAGGCGTGACCCCATGCAAATGATGGGCCGAGTGCCATACAAGTACGTAAAACGACAGGCGCATGAACGGCGTATCCCAGTGCGCATGCTCAGAATCACGTCGGAACTACTCCCTAAGATACGACGGATCACTGCCTACGTGAACGTAACCTACATCCAGCCCTATTCACGTACTAAGTAAACGGCGTAAAATACGACGGCTGTGCTCCCTGGTACATACCTTTGCATGGGTTGCGCCTCATATATGGGGAATAACTTTACACCGGACGTACGACTTACGCAAACCGCGTATATTATGCGCCGTGCGCAACTACAATTAATGCATCGACGTATCTCCCTCATTTGCATATGTGCATAAAAAATCAAAGCGGCAAATGCGCTCAGCGTAAATATGCGCCCACGATACGACGGCGTAGGCAAGTTACGTCGGTCGTAGGAAGCCTATTTTTAGGCGTATCTCAGATTGTGGGCACGGCGCACAGATACGACGGCGCATAGTTACACTTACGCGGCGTATCTCGAGATACGTCGGCGTAAGTGCTTTGTGAATCCGGGCCATTGTGTTTACACCGACATCTCCCCAATTCTGTTCTTCAGCTCTGTGACCCGATCGTGGGACAGCGGCGGACATCGAGTCTGCGGGTCCCATGGGCACAGTCACGGAGCTCGCGACAGGGTCGTGGACCCGCCGGCGGTGGCGCACGCGACCACACGGCAGGGATATTAAAGGGGACGTGTTTTACACCCATTTGCCCAGCCGTGCCATTCTGTTGACGTATATCTGCGTGCGACGGTCCTTAAATTTAAAGAAATCTTTGACAATGGCCAATGTCCTACAAGGGAATGATAAGTGTTTATTATATATATATATATTTTCTTTACTTTGATCAGGACCAAAACAAAAAAAAAAGAAAAGATAATTCAACTATTTATAAAAAAACAGTGGGGTAGATTCAGGTACATTTGCCCATTTATTACGGAGGCGCAGCGCACCGTTTTGCCGCTGCGCCTCCGTAAATTTCCTGCGCTACGCTTGATTCACGGAGCAGTAGCTCCGTAAATTGCGTGGGCGCTGCTGAAAAACTTTCCCGACGTGCATTGCGGCAAATGACGTCGCAAGGACGTCATTTGCTTCAAAGTGAACGTGAATGGCGTCCAGCGCCATTCACTATTCACTTACGCAAACGACGTTAAATTTTAAATTCGCGACGCGGGAACGACGGGTATACGTAGCATTGGCTGCCCCTGCTAATAGCAGGGGCAGCCTTACGCAAAAACCGACGTACGCAAACGACGTAAACTGCGTACGCAGGCCTCGCGTAGGGTTGTGAATTAGCGTTAGTATGCAATTTGCATACTCTACGCTGACCACAACGGGAACGCCACCTAGCGGCCTGCGTAAGAATGCAGCCTAAGATATGACGGCATAAGGAGCCTTATGCCAGTCATATCTTAGGCTGCAGTCGGCGTATCGAGCTTTCTGAATCAGGAGCATTCGATACGCCGAGGCAAGTAAGCAATTGTGCTGCGTAACTATGGTTACGCAGACGCAATTGCTCTCTGAATCTACCCCAGTATGGATATTGCATATTGCATTGAAACTCTTTACGTGTTTACCAGGCTAATCTTAACTGCAGTGCTGAAATAGCCTATTGGTAATAGAGCTCAATAACTCAAGTTCTAAGTCCAATCTGAGGACAGATGAATATTATGAATGTGCATGTGCTGAATTAACTTTTGGACCCAGTGATTAGTTCGCAACTGCTATTGCATGGACTTGCAACATGCTGGACCGAGGACAGGCTCCTGCAGCTACACCTTTTTACACCTCTGGCCAGTGGCGGCTGGTGCTCCAAAAAACTGAAAAATAAAGCATCAATTGCCGCATACACTTACCTGCTCCACGTTCCAGCGACGCGCCGTCCGGGGCTCCGCTCCTCTCCCCCCATCTCCGGCGTCTTCATTCTAAGTGTGGGCACCCGGCCGTGACAGCTTTCGGCTGCGCCATTCGATTGGACAGGCGATCGCCTGGGACCTGTCACGTGTCCCAGACGATCGCCTACTCGGCGGAAGGAGGAAGTGGGACAGGAAGTCCCACTCCTCCTGAAGCCCCCACTCCCCCTCAAAAAAAATTACATGCCAAATGTGGCATGTAAGGGGGCGAGGAGTGGATTAAGCGAAAGTTCCACTTCCGCTTTAAATGGAGTAGGGGTCCCCCTCAAAATCCATACCAGACCCTTCACTACCTTGCACCACTATAAAGAAAATGGCGTAGGGGCCCCCCAAAAATCCATACCAAACCCTTAACCGAGCATGCAACCTGGCAGGCCTCAGGAAAAGAGGGGGGACGAGAGAGCACCCCCCTCCTGATCCATACCGGGCCACATGCCCTCAACATGAGGAGGGTGCTTGGGGGGTCTGGTATGGATTTTGGGGGGACCCCTATGCCATTTTTTTTATTTTGGCGTAGGGTTCCCCTTAAAATCCATACCAGAAAAATAATTATGCCGTTTTTTATTTATTTTGGTTTGTAGTTCCCCTTAATATCCATATTAGACCAAAAGGGCCTGGTAATAGACTGGGGAGGGGGGGGGGGGGACCCATGCTGTTTTTTTCAATGGCCCAGATTCAAGTAGAATTGCGCGATATTTGCGGGGGAGCAGGGCAACGATTTTGCCCTGCACCCCCGCAAATATTTTGCGCTGCCCTCGATTCACGGAGCAGTAGCTCCGTGAATTGCGAGGGCGCGCCGGCAAATTTGCCCGGCGTAAGCGCGCGCAAGTTAAATGATCCCGTTAAATGAACCCTTTATCAGCCGCTAGCGGGGGTTAGTACCGCACCGCTAGCGGCTGAATCTCACGGCAATTCTGACGGTATAGCGCCGCTATTTTTAGCGGCGCTATACCGCCACCGCGCCTCCCGCCCCAGTGTGAAAGTGACCTTACTTGATGCTATTCTTTCATTATTTAAACAGTGTATACATGGGCGTCCCCTGAATTTTTTTCAGGGGGGGGGGGGGCTTCGGCAGTGGCGATACACAGTCGCATTTAACCCTTTCTTCAAAAGCTAGCGGGGATTAAAAGCGCTTTACAGATAACGCGGCCAGCTGGCAGTGTGAAATAGCTCTTGAGAAAATTCAGCTTCACGCCATGCCCATATAAATATAGCTTAGAGAATGTACAGACCCCCCCTTCAGCTCAGATGGACCCCCCTTCAGCACAGACCCCCCCCCCCCCATTCTGCACAGACCCATCCATTCAGCACAGATTGACCCCCCCCCCCCTTCAGCACAGACCTCCCCATTCTGCACAGACCTCCCCATTCAGCACAGACCCCTCCTTCAGTACAGATGGACCCCCTTTAAGCACAGACCCCCCCTTCAGCACAGACCCCTCCTTCAGTACAGATGGACCCCCTTTAAGCACAGACCCCCCTTCAGCACATATCCCCCCTTCAGTACAGACCCCCCATTCAGCACCATCCCCCCCTTCAGCACAGACGGACCCACCCTCCCCCCATCCCATTCAGTACCTCAGATGAGCTATCAGCATGGCACAGGCAGCAGGTTCCCTCCCCCTGTGTACACATAAACACTGGAGGGGGAGGCGGCTTCACTCTGCTCGCTGTGCCTGTGTGACATCCGGCCCGGGACCGCTCAGACAGCCCGCAGCCGAGAGACTCTTCAACAACTTATCGATTTTCCAGGGGGGTCAATTGCCCCCCCTTGCCCTATGGAGCGGACGCCCATGAGTGTATATAGCTGTTGGTAGATGTAAAGGAGAGGAGATTACACAATCAGATTGTAATAAATGACGAAGTGCGGAGAAATGGAAATGAAGCTTCCAGGTGCAGGAAAAGAGAAAACGTGTTTTGTGTGCAATTATCATAAGGAAGGAAAATAGAATTGAATAACGATCCTTTCTTCAGGTGATACATCCGTAAAAGATCCGCTCTATAAAGATTATTTTTTTTGTAATGACTTTTGTCTGGGAAAGTTTACTTTGGCAAAAACTCACTGTTCTAGATTCTAGATTCTGAAGACAAAAAAACCCAGAAGAGAAGGTGGGATCATCTGGTGAAAACTAATGCAGCCGTCACATATAAGGACCGATAAGCTGCAATATAATACATTTATGTTTTTCCTGTTTCCTCCTTTATCCCCTCGTTAACCACTTCAGCCCCCGGAAGATTTTACCCCCCTTCCTGAGCACAATTTTTACAATTCGACACTGCGCGGCTTTAATGAACAATTGCGCGGTCGTGCGACGCTGTACTCAAAAATTGCGTCCTTCCCCCCCCCCCCCACACAAATAGATCTTTCTTTTGGTGGTATTTGATCACATCTGCGGTTTTTATTTTTTGCGCTATAAATCAAAAAAAGCAACAGTTTTGAAAAAAATATATATATTTTTTACTTTTTGCTATAATAAATATCCCCAATTTAAAAAAAATTAAAATGTCTTTATTAGTTTAGGCCAATATATATTCTTGGTGGTATTTGATCCCCTCTGTGGTTTTTATTTTTTGCACTATAAACAAAAAAAAAAGAAGCATTTTGAAAAAAAAAAAATCTATATTTTTTTACACTTCGCTATAATAAATATCCCCAAAATTAAAAAAAAAAAATGTTTGCGCTATAAACAAAAAAAACCTAAGGGGCAGATTCACGTAGGGCAGCGGCGGCGTAACGTATCGTAGATACGTTACACCGCCGCAATTTTTCATCGCAAGTGCCTGATTCACCAAGCACTTGCGATGAAAACCTACGCCGGCGGCCTCCGGCGCAAGGCGGGCAAATTTAAATGGGCGTGTGCCATTTAAATTAGGCGCGCTCCCGCGCCGGACCTACCGCGCATGCTCCATTTCCGAACTCCCGCCCTGCTTTGCGCGAATTGACGTCTTTTTTCCGAACGGCGACGCGCGTAGCGTAATTCCGTATTCCCGGACGGCTTACGCAAACGACGTTATTTTTTACATTTCGACGCGGGAACGACGGCCATACTTTATACAGCAATACGATTGCTGTGTAAAGTTAAGGCACCAAAAAAAACGACTAACTTTGCGACGGGAAACTAGACTAGCGGCGACGTAGCGAACGTGAAAAACCGTCGGGAATCGCGGCCGCGGTATTGCATCTTAAGATCCGACAGTGTAAAACAATTACACCTGTCGGATCTTATGGCTATCTATGCGTAACTGATTCTATGAATCGCCATTATTTTTTATTTTGGTGCAGGGTTCCCCTTAAAATCCATGCCAGACCTGTATGGCTTTTGAGGGGGCCCTTTACGCCATTAAAAAAAAAATGGCGCAGGGTTCCCTTTAACATACATGCCAGACCTGAAGGGCCTGGTATGGAATTTAGGGGGGGACCCCCTACACATTTATTTTAATTTTTTAAATTTTCGTTCAGGGTTCCCCTTAATATTCATACCAGACCAAAAGGGTCTGGAAATGGACTTGGGGGGGGAACCCCTGCCATTTTTTTTTCAATAACTTTTATCTGTATTGCCGGGACCTGACAATTCATTATAGCCGCGAGTAGTTTTTAAATGACTTTTTTTCCTTTAGAAATGTAATTTTGTGCAGGGACAGTTCTAAACACGGGAAATAAGCGCTACTTCACAGGCATACTATACACCCCCAGCAGGTACGATATTTAAAGGAATATTTCACTTTTTTTCAATTTAAGCATCATTAAAATAACTGCTCCCGAAAATACTTCAGTTTTTAAAACGTTTTTGCATTGATACATGTCCCCTGGGGCAAGACCCGGGTCCCCAAACACTTTTTATGACAAAAACTTCCATATTAGCCTTTAAAATTAGCACTTTTGTTTTTTCATGTTCGTATCCAACCATTAGGTTGGAGGAATACAATTGTGTACAATGCCCGGATTCACATACATCGGCGCATATTTATGGCGCTGTAGCGTATCTAATAAACGCTATGCCGACGCAGCGCAGAGAGGCAAGCACAGACTTCACAAAGCACTTGCCTCCCAAACTGCGCTGGGTTTCCTCTGCGTAATCCGGCGTAGGTGGAAGTGGGCGTGAGCCTTGCTAATGAGGCGTGACCCCATGCAAATGATGGGCCGAGCGCCAGACAGACACGAATATTGAACGGCGCATGCGCCGTCCCGTGGACGCATCCCAGTGCGCATGCTCAGAATCACGTCGGAACGAATGCCTAAGATACGACGGATCACTGCCTACGACGTGAACGTAACCTACGCCTAGCCATATTCACGTACTACGTAAACGACGAAAAATACGACGGCTTGAGTTCCTTGGTCCATACCTTTGCATGGGTTGCGCCTCATATATGGGGAAGAACTTTACGCCGGACGTACGACTTACGCAAACCGCGTATATTATGCGCCGGGCGCAAGTACGTTTGTGAATCGGCGTATCTCCCTCATTTGCATATGTGCATAGAAAATCTATGGGAGAGCCAGATGCGCCCAGCGTAAATATGCGCCCACGATACGACGACGTAGGCAAGTTACGTTGGTCGTAGGAAGCCTATTTTTAGGAGTATCTCAGATTGTGGGCACGGCGCACAGATATAACGGCGCATAGTTACACTTACGCGGCGTATCTCGAGATATGTCGGCGTAAGTGCTTTGTGAATCCGGGCCAATGCCTTTGTATGGTGGAGTATTATCACTCCCCTTCACTGGAGACCCCCGATCTCCATCATTGGAGGGGGGTTCACATACTTTTGTCCACAATTTATACTGCCTTTGCTGCCTTTAACCCTTTCACATCTGATGGGTATATTGTCATGGAACGTGGCTTATGAATTTTGAAGTGTTTCACTTTAAATGAGAATGGGCTAGATTCAGTAAGCAATTGCGTCTGCGTAACCATAGTTATGCAGCGCAATTGCTTAGTTGCGCCGGCGTAACGACTTTTCTGTATTCAGAAAGCTTGTTACGCCGACTGCAGCCTAAGATATGACTGGCATAAGGCTCTTATGCCGTCGTATCTTAGGCTGCATTCTTACGCTGGCCGCTAGGTGGCGTTCCCGTAGTAGTCAGCGTATAGTATGCAAATTGCATACTAACGCCGATTCACAACCATACGCGCGCCCTACGTACGCATTTTACGTCGTTTGTGTTCGTCGGGTTCCGCCTAAGGCCGGGTACACACGGACAAACATGTATGGTGAAAGCGGTCCGTCGGACCGTTTTCACCATACATGTCTGCCAGAGGGCTTCTGTACGATGGTTGTACACACCATCGTACAGAAGTCCGCGCGTAAACAATACGCGGGGCGTGTCCGCGGTGTCGCCGCGTCGATGACGCGGTGTCGCCGCGACAATGACGCAGCGACGTGGGCGGCCCGCCTTTAAAATGCTTCCACGCATGCGTCGAAGTCATTCGACGCATGCGAGGGACGGCGGGCGCCTGGACATGTACGGTAGGTCTGTACTGACGACCGTACATGTCCGAGCGGGCAGGATTCCAGCGGACTGTTTTAAAACAAGTCCAGGAATATTTGTCTGCTGGGAAAAGGCCCGGCGGGCAAATGTTTGCTGGAATTCGGCCCGCTCGCGCCCACACACGACCAAACATGTCTGCTGAAACTGGCCTGCGGACCAGTTTCAGCAGACATGTTTGGTCGTGAGTACGGGGCCTAAGGCTGCTCCTGCTATTAGCAGGCGCAGCCAATGCTAAGTATACCCGTCGTTCCCGCGTCGCGAAATTTGAAAATTACGTAGTTTGCGTAAGTGAATCGTGAATGGCGCTGGACGCCATTCACGTTCACTTTGAAGCAAATGACGTCCTTGCGACGTCATTTACCGCAATGCACGTCGGGAAACTTTCCCGACGGAGCATGCGCACTACGCTCGGCGCGGGAACGCGCCTAATTTAAATGATCCACGCCCCCTACGGGATCATTTAAATTACGCGCCCTTACGCCGGGCAGTTTTAATGAGCGCCCGCGCAAATTACGTAGCTACTGCTTCATGAATGAAGAGAGGCGCAGCGTAATGAATGAAGAGGCGCAGCGTTAAAACGGTATGCTGCGCCTCTGTAAGAGGGCGCAATTCGTACCTGAATCCAGCCCAATATTCTTTTTGTCAGAGTAACAATAAATGATAATTTGTTTTTTTCGATAGAACAATGGAGCCAATATCGTCTCGTTTTAAATGCAAAAAAATAAATAAAAAACTGAAATTCAGTAAAATAAAAATAAAATAAAAATGTAAAATAATTTCCCTGCAATCTTTTCTGTGGTGATTTTGATGTAATGAGCGCGGCCCGAGGAAATGACGGTATAAAATGTTTTGTCTGTGTCTCCGGAGAACAGGCGTTCTTCTAGATCCACGCTTTACGTCAATTATTTATCACGCCTGAAGACAAAAATATACATTCTTGTTTTCTTCTATTTCACAGCACATTGTGGACGTCTCGGGCATTTGCCGCGGTTGTACGTTTCGGATAAACTAGCGCTGATAGCTGGTGATAAGCAGTGGCGGCTGGTGCTCCAAATTTTTTTGGGGGGGGCGCAAACTGAAAAATTCTGTAAACGTAAAACTTCAATTGCAGCCTTACTGTACCAATGCTCCCACTGTGCCCATCAAATGCTCCCACTGTGCCCATCAAACACTCCCACTGTGCCCATCAAACGCTCCCACTGTGCCCATCAAACGCACCCACTGTGCCCATCAAACGCTCCCACTGTGCCCATCAAACGCTCCCACTGTGCCCATCAAACGCACCCACTGTGCCCATCAAACGCTCCCACTGTGCCCATCAAATGCTCCCACTGTGCCCATCAAACGCTCCCACTGTGCCCATCAAACGCACCCACTGTGCCCATCAAACGCTCCCACTGTGCCCATCAAACGCTCCCACTTAGCCCATTAAACGCTCCCACTGTGCCCATCAAACGCACCCACTGTGCCCATCAAACGCTCCCACTGTGCCCATCAAAAGCTCCCACTGTGCCCGTCAAACGCTCCCACTGTGCCCCATGTGCTGCCAGGGCCGTCTTAATAGCAACTTGGGCCCCTGGGCAAAGTAATGCTGGGGGCCCTTACAGGTGTAATGCAAAAAAAAAACACGGGAGGGGTTCCGGCCGTGCCTGTAAGGGGCCCTGGGGACCATCGGGCCCCTTACAGGTGTAATGCAAAAAAACAAAAAACAAATAAATAATAATTTAAAAAAACGGGAGGGGTGCCAGCCGAGCCCCTGGGGACCATCGGGCCCCTTACAGGTGTAATGCCTGTACCCCCCTGATGGCGGCCCTGGCCCCTACAATGATGACAGTGCAGGTAAACAGACATCAAGTAGGTAGGAGGCAGACTGCCTCCCCTGTGTATCTATCACGGGGCCCCCATTTTGGGGCAGCGTGGGCTCAAGGACCAGCTGCTTTGGGCAAAGTGCAGGGGCCCCCAATGCAGATGGGGCCCCTGGGCAGTGCCCAGGTGTGCCCTCTCATTAAAACAGCCCTGTGTGCTGCCACTGGGCCCCATGTGCTGCCACTATGCCCCAAATATTGCCACTGTGCCCCAAGTGCTGCCACTGTGCCCCCGTCATCTGCTACCTTGTCTCAGGTGGGAAGCAGGTGATGGCGACAGGTGGCGAGCGGTGTTAGTGTTTGCCATCTTCACCCCGATTGCTTCTCCCCCGCCCGCTCCTTCTCTCGTCCTGTGCTGTGATTGGATGCCTGATAGGCGTCCAATCAAAGCGCCTGTCGCTTCAGCCAATCCGCGTGACGGGTAACACAGACCCGGTGCACCTGATTGGCTGAGAGGCGGTTCAATGTTAGGAAAGCGGATTCCTTCGCTTTCCTAACATACAGCTGAGTGAGACGTGGCACCCGCTTCTCACTTTTTTGGACGCCTATTAGAGCCTATTGCTCTAATCAGGTGCATCCAAAAAACACCCCGGCCGCTGTAGTTCAGGTGCCCAGAAAGGGGCCGGGCACCTGAACATGTGTGCCAAGTTCCGGGTCCAGGGGACCTACGACCTGCCGGTACTGGGTCCCCGAACTCACTGGAGAAATGACCATTTAACATGGGAGTCTATGTAAGGGGTGCCCGGCTTTGAAAAATCTGTGTTTCCCGGCCGTAGGTCTCCCAGAAAACAAACTTTGCACACTTGTAGAGGAAGAGTGGGACTACATGTGTGCTAAGGTTGTGCCGGTACTGGGTCCCCAAATTCCGGGAGATCAGGCGCAAAAAGGTGACTCGAGTATAAGCCAAGGGGGGGGGGGGGCATTATACTCGAGGATATACGGTATATCTAAACTCATAAAACACAAAGGCCCAGATTCTCAAAGGGCTTACGACGGCGCAACGCCATTTGCGCCGTCGTAAGTCCTAATCTGGGCCGTCGTATCTATGCGACTGATTCTTAGAATCAGTTACGCATAGATACCCATTAGATCTGACAGGCGTAAGGCTCTTAGGCTGTCAGATCTTAAATGCAATTTTTGTTCGCGCCGCTAGGTGTCGCCCCGTCGTTTTCCCCGTCGTCTATGCAAATTAGCTATTTACGCGAGATTCCCGAACGTACGCGCGGTCGACGCAGTGAATTTACGACATTTCCGTAAGCGTAAACTTACCCCTGCTATATGAGGGGTAAGTTTATGAAGGTCCGTCGTATGCCATGTTAAGTATGGCGTCGGGTCAGCGTCGTCTTTTTCCGTCGTTTACGTCGTTTTCCTAAGTCGTTCGCGAATAGGACTTTACGTCAATGACGCTCACGTCGGCGTCATTGACGTTTTCCGTCGTAAGCTGGAGCATGCGCACTGGGCTATTTTTACGCCCGGCGCATGCGCAGTTCGATCGGCACGGGGGCGCGCTTAATTTAAATACAAGCCGCCCCCCTTGAATTACGCGGCCTTACGCCGGGCCATTTACACTACGCCGCAAATTACGGAGCAAGTGCTTGGAGAACACGGCACTTGCTCCAGTAATTTGCGGCGGCGTAGTGTAAATGGCTTACGCTACGCCGCCGCGGATTCTACAAGAATCTGGCCCAAAGCGTTTATTAATATCCGCCGCCAGCCTGTGAATTAACCGCGGATAAGATCGCTTGTTACCCTGGGAAAAAAAAATTGTTTCATATTTCACAATACAGATCTGCGTCTCGCAGCCGCACTTAACGAAAAATTGGAAATCATTTTGCTTTTGTCCTTTTTTTTTTATTGCATCTCGCCGTCCCGTAGATCTCATACAATCCCGCCGCTTAATTACTCCGCCACCATCCTTTAATAAGATATAGCTAATGGAGCCGAGCGTCATTCCGGAAAATCTCCGCACTCCTCTGCACTCGGCCTCGTTAAATTTAGTATTTTCCTCTTCTTCTTTTGTTTTTTTAACTTCCCTTTATCCAGTGGTTTTCTATCGCTTCGTATTTTAATTAAGCGAGCGAGCCGTGCGCCGCTTTTGCCGCGCGCACAATAAAAAAGAGAAGGTGCTGACACCGTAATCGCGCTTTAAATTTAATGTACAATATCTTTAACTCTCTTTTACGACGGCGGACTTCTCTGTTCTGGTAGCAAAAAGCAATAAAGGGAAGAGACAAACGGCCGCTCTCACGCGGGGCAGTAATTAAAGTTGCGACGTGAGGGACGCCGATGCGATTGTGTAAATAAACACGACGATGATGGGGCGAGGTAATGAGGAGGCAATGCGCATGAAATGTCATTACACTGGAGATCCGGTTGTGTTAAGAAAAAAATCAATATTACGCATAATTGTTACAAAGAACGTTTCGCAATATTAGAAAGAAAACAACAGATTTTAGCAAAAGTATTTCGATTCAGCAGCTGAAAACACGATTACCCAGAAGCCTCGTCTTTGCGGGATTGGGGGCTTTTCCTGGGAGTCTGCTCAGAGCTTGAAGTCCAGTTACAGGCAGCTTGTTTAACCACTTCAATACCGGGCACTTTCATCCCCTTCCTGCCCAGGCCAATTTTCAGGTTTCAGCGCTGTCACGCTTTAAATGACAATTGCGCGGTCGTGCTACACTGTACCCAAATGAAATTTTTATATTTTTTTTGAGCCAGATAGAGCTTTCTTTTGTTGGTATTTAATTACCACTGGGGTTCTTTTTTTTTTTTTTGCTAAACAAATGAAAAAAGACCAACATTTTTAGTCAGAGTCAAGAAAGAACAATCGATTTCTATAGGCTACTTTGCTGCTCTGTGATTGACTTGAAATCAAGGGAGATCAGATTACACACACACTTCCCAGCCAGGCAAACCCAGCCAGGAGTAGGGATGAGCTTATAGCTAGATTCACATAGAGTTAGGCCGGCGTATCAGTAGATACGCCGACCTAACTCGGAATCTGCGCCGACCTAAGTTTAAGTGTATTCTCAAACAGAGATACACTTAAACCGTGCTTGTGCCGTCCTATCTTAGGGTGCAATATTTAGGCTGGCCGCTAGGTGGCGGTTCCATTGCGGTCGGCGTAGAATATGTAAATCACTAGATACGCCTATTCACGAACGTACGCCCGGCCGACGCAGTACAGATACGCCGTTTACGTAACGCTTTATCAGGCCTAAAGATATTCCATCAAATAGTTGGAATAGTAATGTTAAAGTATGGCCGCCGTTCCCGCTTCGAAATTCGAAAATTTTTCGTCGCTTGCGTAAGTCGTCCGTGAATAGGGATTTACGGAATTTACGTCCACGACGAAACCAATAGGCCCGTGCGGCGTACGTTGCCGCAATGCACACTGGGACATGTAGGCGGACGGCGCATGCGCCGTTCCAAAAAAACGTCAATCATGTCAGGTCAAGCCCCATTAACATAAAACACGCCCCCTCAGCTAAATTTGAATTAGGCGCCATTACGCCCGCCCGATTTACGCTACGTCACCGTAACTTAGCAGGCAAGTACTTTGTGAATCATGTACTTGCCTCGCTAACTTATGGCGGCGTAGTGTAAACACGATACGCTACGCCGCCGCAAAGTTAGGACGCCCTACCTGAATCTAGCTATTAGTGTTCGAGTCGAACTCACGTTCGACGCGAACATCGTATGTTCGATCGTTCGTCGAATTACAAACGTTATGGGCGGTTCGCACCAAATTTGAGTGGCGTGTCATGGCCCATAATTCACTGCGGCATCGCAGTGCATTGCTGGCTGATGATTGGCCAAGCATTCACTATGACCTGCATGCTTGGTCAATCACAGCTTGCAAAAAAACGGAGAGCCATAATTGGCCAAAGCCATGGTGGCTTTGGCCAATTATGGCTCAGGGGGTTTAGTACACGCCCCACACTATATAAGTCCACCTGGAAGTCGGCCTTGTGTAGTGTGTTGCGGTGGTTACAGAGAGAGAGAGGGCCATATTCTCGTAGATCGGCGCATATTTACTCAGGTGTAGCGCATCATAGTTGCGCTACGCCGGCTTAACTTGGA
This sequence comes from Rana temporaria, assembly GCF_905171775.1. Lineage (NCBI taxonomy): Eukaryota > Metazoa > Chordata > Amphibia > Anura > Ranidae > Rana > Rana temporaria. Next base: position 673,884,227 of record NC_053489.1, on the reverse strand, counting down.
GAGAGCTCTCCCATATTCCCGTACCACATGCGTCCTACGTTGCACTCGCGGAGTTGAAATGTGTCGGCGTAAGTAGGCGCAAGTGACGGTAGGAGGGATGTGGGCGTGAAGAATGCTAATGAACCGTGACCCCATGCAAATGATGTCCAGACCGAACGGAGCATGCGCCGGACGTGCCCCGCCCTCTGCGCATGCGCAAAACAACAGTAGTCGTAAATCCCTGCTGAGTTGGGCCGGCCCAGTGCATAAAAGCGTCACCACATGCGCCCAACGAGTGCAAAGTGACTCCATTTATTCTGTTGGTGGTGTCCGTGAGATTTTGCTCTTTAGCTTTGCAATGCCTGGACCCAGGAAGGAAAGGAGAAAAAAAAATTTCAGCCAAGATGAGAGGGCCATCATAGTCTCTGCCATGGAGAGATACGATTCAAGACTCCATGGTGCTGACAGTGGCAGCACAAGTAAAACCAAAAAGGAGGAGATCCTTAGGAAAGTGACTGCCCAGGTCAATGCCTTAGGCCATGAGGCAAGGACCCCCCAGGAAATTCTGAAAAAAATGAATGACCTGCGTGGTGTGGTCAGGAACAAGATGGCCATCATTGCAAAGCATGCCAGGGGCACAGGAGGGGGGCCACCCTGTTCTACCCGGCTCACTCAAGAGGAGGAAGTGATTGCCCACTGCCTTCGGAGGGAGCAGGTGGAGGGCCTGGAGGGCCATGACTCAAGTGAGCCACCCATGAGGACAGGTAAGTGTGTTTTATCTTCTGGTGTGTTGCATGTGTGGTGGGGGTGGTGGGTTATGTGACAAGTGTGTGGGTCCACCAACATGTGAATGTTTTGTGTCATCCACAGGTGAGCAGGATGAAGCGGGGCCATCCAATGCTGCCAATGGCCGTCACAGACCATCATCCACTGAGCAGTCTGCTTCTGTGACTGACCCCCTGGGAAGCCAACAGGCCTTGGTGGAGGGGAGTGGTCAGTCCTCCGCGCAGGAGGTTGTTGAGGAGGAGGTCCATGAAGAGGTGGTCCAGGAAGAGGTGGTCCAGGAAGAGGTGGTCCACAGCGAGCAGGAGGTCTTCCTTTTTTTGGAGGAGTCGCATGTGGTGGCAGGACCATCACAAAGCCCCCGCATCTCCAGCCCCTCAGGGTCCTCCAACACCCTCTCCAGTCCCTCCCGTCCCATCCCCCTCATCTCCAGCCCCTCAAGGTCCTCACTCTATGCAAGGGGCCCAGCCACTCCTGTCCCCAGGAGGGCTACCCACAGGACAAGGGGTGCGGCAGAAATGCTGCATGAGAATCTGGCCAGGCAGCAGGACCAGCAAACCCGTCATATGGGGGAAATCTTGGTGGAGTTGAGGCGCCTGTCCGACAGCTTGGCCTCCTCGGGAGCAGTACCAGATGCTCTCCAAGATGTGGCTGGAAACTGCGCAGCCACAATCACCAGCCTGGGGGAGCTGCAGACTACAACTGCCGAACTTGTGGGGGAGGTCAGGTGCCTGCGAAGGGCTGTTCAGGCCCAGACAGCTACCCAGGAGTCATTGCTCACCCGCATAGCACTAGCTTTGGAGGGCAGACAGGCAGGCAGGGAGGCACCTGGGAATGTTCCTCCACCTGGAGATGTTCCTCCACCTGATGCCCCAGCTCCCCCCAGGCAAGTGAGGGCCAGGAACCTGGGCACCAGGCGTAGCCCGCGCCGGGGCAAGTGATTATTTATTCTTCATTTGCTCTGGTTAAGAGCTTATTTTATTATTTGCTCTGGTTAAGAGCTTATTTTATTATTTGCTCTGGTTAAGAGCTTATTTTATTATTTGCTCTGGTTAAGAGCTTATTTTATTATTTGCTCTGGTTAAGAGCTTTTTTTTTTAATTTTGGGTGCTGCACACAGGCAGTGTTGCAGAGTACAGTGTGAATGGTGTGTGAATGTGGGGTGGTGACATTCCTGCCAGTAAGGGGTGTCACCCTTGGGCGCTGGTGATAAGTTCTCCCCAGGTCCGTATGAATGACGTATGAATGGACAGCAACATCATTGGGGCCTTGACGCGGCGTTGCTGCTCCTTAGTACCGTGCGGTGTACTTCGGTCTAATCCAATGTTCTGTGCATGTGGGGTGTGTGTTAGGCCCCATACTCACGAGCAAACATGTCTGCTGAAACTGGCCCGCAGGCCAGTTTCAGCAGACATGTTTGCTCGTGTGTGGGCGCGAGCGGGCCGAATTCCAGCAAACATTTGCCCGCCGGGCCTTTTCCCAGCAGACAAATATTCCTGGACTTGTTTTAAAACAGTCCGCTGGAATTCTGCCCGCTCGGACATGTACGGTCGTCAGTACAGACCTACCGTACATGTCCAGGCGCCCGCCGTCCCTCGCATGCGTCGAATGACTTCGACGCATGCGTGGAAGCATTTTAAAGGCGGGCCGCCCACGTCGCCGCGTCATTGTCGCGGCGACACCGCGTCATCGACGCGGCGACACCGCGGACACGCCCCGCGTATTGTTTACGCGCGGACTTCTGTACGATGGTGTGTACAACCATCGTACAGAAGCCCTCTGGCAGACATGTATGGTGAAAACGGTCCGACGGACCGCTTTCACCATACATGTTTGGTCGTGAGTACCCGGCCTTAGGGACCACAGTGGTGTGCATGCGTGCATTTTCTGTGTGCCATGTTTAATGTTTGTGTTTAACGTTCAAAGATTCGCTCCACGAGACATCTCCTGACTGCTGTACCATCAGCAGACGGGGTAGCCTCGGTTAGGGGGGGACATGGTGGTTGGGGGGTCAGGTCATCACGTAGGTCAATCTGCAGGCCCTTTCTCACTGCGAAGTTGTGCAGCACGCAACATGCAGCGATGATTTGGCACACGAAGTTGGGGGAATACAGCAGGGTACCCCCAGTCTTATCCAGGCATCGAAAGCGTGACTTAAGGAGGCCAAATGTTCGCTCAACCACTGCACGGGTGCGTGCGTGTGCTTCGTTATATCTTCTCTCTCCTGGTGTTTGCGGATTGCGGAATGGAGTCATGAGATGAGGTCCCAGGGCATAGGCAGAGTCACCTGGATGGGAAAAGACAGGAGGATGTTAGTAATGCATGTGCCCCTCGTGATGTGTGCATCATGGGGGGGGGACAGTCATACCTGACACCCATGTCACTCACCAACCAGCCAACTGTCCCCATACACATTCTGCTCAAATTGTCTTGGGATGTCACTTTGCCTGAATATAAAGCTGTCATGGCTGGATCCGGGGTGTTTTGCACGGACGTGCCATATGAGGCCATGTGCATCCACGATCACTTGGACATTGATAGAATGCCAATGTTTTCTGTTGCGGTATATGTGCTCGGTCTCGTGGGGGGGCTGTATTGCCACATGGGTACAATCAATTGCACCCACAGTGCGTGGGAAACCATCAATTAGGCAGAAATCTGTCATTGCCTTCAGCCGCATGTCCTCCTGGGTGGGTCTGATTATGTGGTGCGACATGCGTCGGAGTATTGCGGGGACAACTTGGTGCACGCATCTACTCATGCTGGTTTGGGATATCCCAACCACGTCTCCACTGGTTCTTTGAAAAGAGCCTGTGGCAAGAAAATGCAATGTTGCCAGGACCTTCACCAGTGGCTGCACTGCATGGGATCGTTGTGTTGGGCTGCTGATGTCATTCTTCAGGGCTCTGGTAATTTCAAGGATGGCATCAGGGCTGAATCTATAACGGTGATACACATCCACATCAGCCATGCCAAAGAGGCTAATGCGCTGTGGGTAGATCCTCTCACGTGCCCTCCTCCGTGCCCTCCTCCTTCTAAGTGCCTCTTCCTCCTCACACACTAGCAGTGCTAAGACCACGCCTGCCCCTGGCATGTTGGCATACGAATGTGTTGTCCGCAAAATTTGGTTGCTCAGCTCGTCCGGGATGGTGCTGTTGTATTTGCTTTTTTCAAGCTAACTTACTCAGGTCTGGAGCAAAGTTAACCAAGCTTTATAAGGGGTAACTTTCAGCCGGACAATCGTCTTACGCGCACAGCGCGTAGCCTAAGCCGATCGCGCGTAGGTTCGGGAATCAGCGCATCTACATCATTTGCATATTTGAATACTAATTCTATGGCAGCCTAGGATGCCATCAGCTGAAATATACGCCTACGCTGCGTAAACTTAAACTAGTTAAGACGGACAGGAGTAGCCTGATTTCTGGCGGATCTGGTTCTGTGACTACGGCGCATAGATAGGACGGCGCATCTTTACACTTACGCCGCGCATCTCCATATACGCCGGTGTAACTTGTTTGAGAATATGGCCCAGAGAGTGTAATTTTTTTTAGTTAGAGCAGGCAGGCAGGCTAGTCAGTTAGAGTTACAGGGCCAGATTCACAAAAGAGATACGATGGAGTATCTCAGATACACCATCGTATCTCGGATTTTTACTGGTCCTATCTATGCACCTGATTCATAGAATCAGATACGCATAGATAGGGCTGAGATCCGACAGTGTCACACTGTGTTACACTGTCGGATCTTTTTTTTGATTTAAAAATGGCGCCGGGGGCGTTCCCGCTGATTTACACTGAATAATATGTAAATCAGCGAGATACGCGAAATTCACGACCGTACGCGGACCCGACGCGGTGTTCTTACGTCGTTTCCGTAGCGCGGTACCCGTCGTATACTTACCCATGCTAAAAGCAGGGGTAAGTATTGTTAAGTATGGCCGTCGTTCCCGCGTCGATTTTGAAATTCCCTACGTCGTTTGCGTACGCCGATTCACGAACACGCGCGTCGCAAGTCCCGCTCACGTCGCAACCACTGACGTCCTATTGACGTCAGTGGGAGCAATGCACGCCGGGAAATTCCCCGGACGACGCATGCGTATTTAAATCGGCGCGGGAGCGCGCCTGATTTAAATATGACACTCCCCTAGCCGCGGAATTTGAATTCCGCTGGGGGAGTTAGGATCCGCCGTCGCAAGTTTGGAGGTAAGTGTTTTGTGAATTTGACACTTTCCTCACAAACTTGCGAGGGCGGATCTTAAAACACATAGGTTACACGGATCTAAAGATCCGCTAACCTTTGTGAATCTGGCCCACAGTGTGTAGAGGATATATATGCATCCCAGGTGTTGTGTATATATATTTATACACTGTATTGAGTTTAGCTAGATCCGCTCTTCCTAATATACTGACAGACAGGCAGGTGATTGTGCTAGCTGCAGTATTCTCACTTGGTGTACTGTCTGTGTCCTCTGCACAGAGTGCACCTAAAGCTACGTCAATAGATTTTCTGGTGTTCTCATATTAATTCCTACAGGCAGGGGATCATTCTGCAAGTATTTTCACGTGGTGTACTGTGTCCTCTGCACAGTGTGCACCTAAAGCTACGTCAATAGATTTTCTGGTGTTCTCATATTAATTCCTACAGGCAGGGATCTGCTTATATTAATACCACAGGCAGGGGATCATTCTGCAAGTATTTTCACGTGGTGTACTGTGTCCTCTGCACAGTGTGCACCTAAAGCTACGTCAATAGATTTTCTGGTGTTCTCATATTAATTCCTACAGGCAGGGATCTGCTCATATTAATACCACAGGCAGGGGATCATTCTGCAAGTATTTTCACGTGGGGTAGTGTGTCCTCTGCACAGTGTGCACATAAAGCTATGTCAATAGATTTGCTGGTGTTCTCATATTAATACCACAGGCAGGTATCTGCAAGTTTTGTCAGTATTTGTGCAGCTACATCTTCCTGCAGGCCATTAGTATGTCTGGAAGGACAACAAGGAGAGGCAGAGAGTCACAAGCCGATAAAAGAGGGCAAGCAGGCTCTGCGTCTAGAGGCAACAGTGCTGCTGGTCGTGGACACGGTGCATCCTCGTCAGCACGTAGCCGTGGGACACGCTCGTCCTTTTTTTCGGCAGCTGGCCGGGTTGAGCCGCAACATGCCAAAGACTTGGTACAGTGGATGACCAAGCCGTCCTCATCCTCCTCATCCTCTCTCACCCAAGCTCAGGGTACTTTGTCTGGCAAAGCAGCTGCCAATGCGGCCTCTTCCCTCTGCTCAATGGCATCAGTCACTCCTTCCCTAGCCCCACCATGTCCTCCTGAGGTGTCCCCTAAACTGTTTGACCACAGTGTTGGGTACATGCTGAAGGAGGATGCGCAGCGTTTTGAAGGCTCTGATGATGGTACACAGCTAGAGGAAGGCAGTAACGTGAGCCCAGAGAGAGGGGGTGCCCAAGAAGGACAGCAATCTGGCAGTCATGTTCCCCCAGCTGCAGCATACTGCCAGGTTTGCTCCAGTGATGAGGAGGGAGGGGATGATGAGGTCACTGACTCCACGTGGGTGCCTGATAGGAGAGAGGAGGAGGAGGAGGAGGCACATCTCCAAAGAGGCAGGATGCCCTCCAGGGGCCAGCTTAAGGGCAGCACACCGACTGCATCACAACACAGAGCTATGCATGTGCAGAACGCAGCTGTCTCTCAGCGTTATTCCAAAAGTTCTTTGGTGTGGGCCTTTTTTGAGACGAGTGCATCAGATTGCACCTCTGCTATTTGCAACATATGTCTCAAGCGTATCTTGCGTGGCCAAAACATCACCCGCTTGGGCACCACATGCTTGACCAGACATATGTCGACCTGCCATGCAGTTTGTTGGCAAGCGTACCTCAAAGACCCACACCAAAGAACAAAGCGGACCTATCCTTGCTCCTCATCAGCTGGGATCTCCAACCCCAATATACCCTCAGTCCTCTCTGAAGCCTGCACTGATAGGACTGAAGGTGTAGAATTAGGTGTGTCACAGCTAAGTACTTGCGGGCAGTCTACTATCGGTACACCGACGTCAGATTGTACCAGGCAAATTTCCCTGCCCCAGCTGCTGCACCGCCGAAAGAAGTACTCTCCCAGCCATCCACATGCCCAGCGATTGAATGCTAGCTTAGTTAAATTGCTAGCACTTCAACTGCTGCCTTTTCAGTTGGTAGATTCTGCCCTGTTCCGTGAGTTTGTGGAATGTGCGGTACCTCAGTGGCAAGTTCCCAAACGCCACTTTTTCTCACGGAAGGCGATTCCGACTCTCTACCGGCATGTGGAAGGCAATGTCCATGCCTCGCTGGACAGGGCGGTCAGTGGGAAGGTGCATATTACCGCTGACTCATGGTCCAGCAGGCATGGACAGGGACGTTACCTATCTTTCACGGCGCATTGGGTGACTCTGCTGGCAGCTGGGAAGGATACAGGACAAGGTACAGTAGTGTTGGAAGTTTTTCCGCCACCCCGCCTCCAAAATGCTACTACTGGTTGTGACACACCTCTCTCCTCCACCCCCTCCTCTTCTTCTTCCTCTGTGGCCTCTTCCTGTGCTGATGTGTCCTCGGAACCAGCGGTGCTCCGTAGGAATTCAAGGGGCTACGCAGGTACGCAGGCAAAGAGATGCCATGCAGTGCTTGAGCTGGTGTGCTTGGGGGACAGGAGCCACACTGGGGCAGAGGTTCTGTCAGCTCTGCAGGGGCAGGCTCAGAGGTGGTTGACGCCACGCCAGCTTAAGCCAGGAATGGTGGTTTGCAACAATGGCACCAAACTCCTCTCTGCCCTCCGACAGGGAAAACTGACCCATGTGCCCTGTTTTGCTTATGTCCTTAACTTGGTGGTGCAGCCATTCTTGGGCAGGTACCCGGGCTTACAGCATGTCCTGAAGCAGGCCAGAAAATCTGTGTGCATTTCCAACGGTCATATAATGCCAGTGCTCGGCTGGCAGACCTCCAAAAGGAATACAACCTGCCCAAGAACCGCCTAATCTGTGACATTCCCACCAGATGGAACTCTACGTTGGCCATGCTGCAGCGGCTGCACACGCAGCAGAGGACCATCAATGAGTATCTGTGCCAATATGGCAGCAGGACAGGGTCAGGGGAGCTTGTTTTTTTCCCCACGCCAGTGGGCCATGATCAGGGATGCATGCACTGTCCTGTCACCATTTGAGAAGGCCACGAGGATGGTGAGCAGTAACAGTGCATGCATCAGTGACACCTGTTGGAGCACACACTGCATGGAATAATGGACAGGGCCCTTGAGGCAGAACAGAGGGAGGAAGAGGAGGACTTCCTTTATCCTGATAGTGTTCCTGCTTGCCCGTCTGTCACACAGGAAGAGGACGAGGAGGAGGGGGAGGATTGTGTCAGCATGGAGATGGAGCCTAGCACTCAGCATCAGCAGCAGTCTTTAAGGGATCAATTACAGTCCCAAGAAACCAGTGGACTTGTACATGGCTGGGACGAGGTGACTGAGGATCATGTCGTCCTTAGTGACCTAGAGGACTCTGCACCGAATGCCTCAGCAAACCTACGCTGCATGGCCTCCCTGATCCTGCAAAGCCTGCGGAAGGATCCTCGTATTCGTGCTATCAAGGAGAGGGATCATTACTGGCTGGCGACCCTCCTTGATCCACGTTACAAGGGTTCTTTTGCAGGGGCAGAGGGAGCAGAAGATGAAACATCTTCGGGAGGCCTTGCAGAAAGGTCTGGGCAACGCGTTCCCAGAGACTGGGAGGTTACAAAATCCTGGTCCTGGACAACGTGTTGCTGAGGCTTCGGTCAGTCAAAGAAGGAGCGGTGAAGAAGGTGGCCATCTGACAGATGCGTTCAGACAATTTTTTAGTCCACAGCCCCAAGGTATGACCGGTTCCAGCAACCATCGCCAGCGTCTGTTTTACATGGTGCGAGAATACCTAGGGACAAGATCAGACTTGGACACCTTTCCCACCAAAAATCCTCTGGCTTACTGGGTCTTGAGGATGGATCACTGGCCAGAGCTTGCACAGTATGAAATTGAGCTACTGGCCTGCCCTGCATCCAGCGTTCTTTCGGAATGCAAATTCAGTGCTGCTGGAGGCTTTGTAACCGATCACAGGGTGCGCCTCTCCACCGACTCGGTCGATCGACTGACCTTCATAAAAATTAATCGGGCTTCGATCACCACCAGCTACCAAGCACCTGATGCTGATGAAACTGAATATTTTTTTTTTTTTAAATGTCAGATCCCTTCAAGACTGCCTATGCTGATGCTGAATGACTATCCTGTTATGCTGAGTGTCTATCCTTTTCCTCCTCAATGATCATGCTGATAGCTTGTAAGAACATTTTTGGTTCTGGGCACCGCCACCAGTGGCTAAGGCCCAATTTTTCAGCCCCTGTTTAACAGGGGCGGGTAATTAAAATTTTTGATGCAATACTTTGCAGCAGGGCTCATTCCTGCGCTCCAACTAGAGTATCTGTGAGGGGTTGCAGTGTTGTGGCACCAGCACCAGTGCCTAAGGCCCAATTTTTATGCCCCTGTTTAACAGGGGCGTGTAATTACAATTTTTGATGCAATACTTTGCAGCAGGGCTCATTCCTGCGCTCCAACTAGAGTATCTGTGAGGGGATGCAGTGTTGTGGCACCAACACCAGTGCCTAAGGCTCAATTTTTCTGCCCCTGTTCAACTGGGGCATGTAATTATAATTCTTGATCTAATATTTCACAGCAGGGCCCATTCCTGCGCCTACTAAGAGTAACTGTGAGGGCTTACAGTGTTGTGGCACCAGCACCACCACCACCACCAATAAAGGCCCAATTTTTCTGCCCCTTTTCAACAGGGGCATGTAATTACAATTCTTGATCTAATATTTCACAGCAGGGCCCATTCCTGTGCCCACCAAGAGTAACTGTGAGGACTTACAGAGTTGTGGCACCAGCGCCAGCACAAAAGGCCCAATTTTTCTACCACTGTTCAACAATGGAATGTAATTACAATTCTTGATATAATAGTTCACACAGCAGGGCGTTCCAGCGCCCACCAAGACTAACTGTGAGGGCTTACAGTGTTGTGGCAACACCAACACCTAGGGCCCAAATTTCTGCAGAGTATATACGGCAGGCCCCTACTTTCAAACATCCAACTTACAAACATCTCCAACTTGCAAACGGAAGAAGACAACAGGAAGTGAGAGGAAATCTACCCCTAGGAAGGGAAATTCTCTTCTATAAGAGGTGTCTCCTGTCCACTGATGCTTTATCACCAATCCTTGTTTCAGTAAAAAACCCTAATGTTGAAAACATCATTTGTCATTGGGACAGAAAGTGAGGTGAAATCTTCTGAACAGATGCACACATACAGCAAAACAAATGTTTACAGGGGTGATAACCCTTCTCTATGTTTTCCGAAAAGCTTAAAAATAGATTTTTTTGTCTGGAGCTACACTTTAAAAAAGTACCAGTTCAAAATTACAAACAGATTCTACTTAACAACAAACCTACAGTCCCTGTTTTGTTTGCACCGCTTGTATACTGCTGTTCAAAATATATAGGGACAAAGGGGCTTGTAATGATCTGGGGGGAGGGGGGCGGGGCAACCTATGCTATTTTTCTCAATGATTTTCATCCATATTGCAGGGACCAGACATTACATTAAAGCCGCAAGCAGTTTTAAATGACTTTTTTCTTATAGTAATGTTTTTTTTTTCACTTTAAGCATCATTAACCACTTGACCACTGGGCACGTAAACCCCCTTAATAACCAGACCAATTTTCAGCTTTCGGTGCTCTCACAATTTGAATGACAATTACTCAGTCAAACAACACTGTACCCAAATGAAATTTTCGTCCTTTTTTTCACACAAATAGAGCTTTCTTTTGGTGGTATTTAATCACCGTTGGGTTTTTTATTTTTTGCGCTATAAGAGAAAAAAGACTGAAAATTCTGTAAAAAATAATAATTTTTCTTTGTTTCTGTTATAAAATTTGGCACATTTAGTATTTTTTCTTCATTCTTTTGCTTAAATGTGAAAGATGAAGTTACGCCGAGTAAATAGATACCCAACATGTCACCCTTCAAAATTGCACACGCTTGTGGAATGGCGCCAAACTTTGCTACTTAAAAATCCCCATAGACGACGTTGCAGGGTATTGTGGAGTATTGTGGGGTATTGCGGAGTATTGTGGGGTATTGTAGAGTATTGTGGGGTATTGTAGAGTATTGTGGGGTATTGTAGAGTATTGTGTGGTATTGCAGGGTATTGCGGAGTATTGCGGGGTATTGTGGAGTATTGCGGGGTATTGTGGGGTATTGCGGGGTATTGCAGGGTATTGTGGGGTATTGCGGGGTATTGTGGGGCATTGCGGAGTATTGCGGGGCATTGCGGAGTATTGCGGGGCATTGCAGAGTATTGCGGGGCATTGCGGAGTATTTTGGGGCATTGCAGAGTATTTTGGGGCATTGCAGAGTATGGGGGCATTGCAGAGTATGGGGGCATTGCAGAGTATGGGCGCATTGCAGAGTATGGGGGCATTGCAGAGTATGGGGGCATTGTAGAGTATGGGGGCATTGCAGAGTATTGCACAGGGAGGGATGGATGGATGGCTGGATCTGTGACTGCATGTGTCACAGATCCAGCCCGCAGCAGCAGCTGCTGCTGCTTCCGCTCTCTCCCCTCTCCTCTCTCACACTGTACCGTTCGGTACAGAGAGGAGAGGGAGGAACCGGCGTCATCACATGACGCCGGTTTGTTTACTAGTGATCGCTCCGTCATTGGACCGAGCGATCACGTGGTAAATCGCCGCTATCACCCCACAGGGTGCGCGGGAGCGCGACTCTGGGAGGACGTACATTGACGCCCTCCCAGAGTTAAGCAACCGCCTTGTAGACGTATTTTGTCTATAGGGCGGTTGCTAACTGGTTAAAATCACTGCTCCCGAAAAAACGTCAGTTTTTAAAACTTTTTTTTTGCATTGATACATGTTCCCTGGGGCAAGACCCGGGTCCCCCAACTTGCATATTAGCCTTAAAAATGAGCACTTTTGATTTCGAGCGTTCGAGTCCCATAGACTTCTATGGGGTTCTAAAGTTTGCACGAACAATCGGTCCGTTCGAAGGTTCTGGTGCGAACCGAACAGGGGGGGGGGGGGTGTTCGGCTCATCCCTACCCAGAAGGATCGTCCTTGTCCTGTATGGGCAGGCACTGGTATGGCTGCAGCTACAGAGAGGAGGCAGGCAGTGTGCACAGTGTACATAACCTCAGCCAGGGGCAGACTGACAACTCATGGGGCCCCTGGGCAATAGAAGATTATGGGGCCCCTGGGCTTACAGATGGCCACCACGCCAGGAGGCAGTGCAGAGGTGGGACAGCTAAAATCTTGGGATTTTCACATCAAAAGCAGGTCGGTTTCGGACATATCAGGGACAGATGTAAAAAAAACATAGATTTTTACATACTGTCCCTGGTTTTACTGAGCCTGGCAACCCTGATGGGGCCCCCTAGTGGCATGGGGCCCTCAGGCAATGCCCGAGTGACTCAATGGTCAGTCCGCCCCTGATCTCAGCTCAGTCAGGCCATTTCTCCTGCACTGAATGAGCATAGCGCACCTCGCAATCCGGTGCCCTCCCCCTTCTTCCAGCTCTAGTGTCGGCATTCGGAGAAGGCTAGGAGGCAGTAGAGATCATGAGCTGACCAGGGACATTTCCCTCTCACACACGTTTTGGCAAAGTAGGCGGGTGCAAGGCCCCTGTGAGCACAAGGCCTTAGGCCATCGCCTACTTTGCCTAATTAGAGAGCCGCCTCTGCATTGAACCCTCCCCTCCTCCCCCACCCAACACCTTAATACAGCCCACCTGGGAAAATGCTTTCCCTCCTCCCTGATCAAGTGATCTCTCCCATGCCCTGGACGGGGCCTAATCATTCTGCACATGCGTGCCATGACCCTAATTTCAAAGCTTTCCCCATAGGAACAAATGAGGCCTTGGTGCGCATGCGCAGAGTGATGAGGAGCCAGCCATACCCATGACAGAAGAAAGATGGCGGGATCGGGCATGAAGGATTTATCCCTGGCAGGCTGCACTCCAGGGGATTTGTTTAAAGAACATCTTCAATAAAGGTGAACGCATCCGATTAGAAACTCATAAACATAAAACACATAAAATAAAATGTAAAAAAATAAATAAATACCGCAAACGTTTACTCCTTTTCTAGGAACTCTGTTAAAGTAAAGATAAGTTTGTGATCTGGAGGCGGAGGGAGGGCCGTATGCGGCGGTCGAGAGGTAAGGCTGACGCAGCGATAATCGACCATCTTGTATTATTTCAGACTAATTGGAGTGTAAATGGCGGCATAATGGGCGGCATTTGTGTAATGTGATGGCGGAGCAGATGGCCCTGATAAGTGAAAATATGCCGAATACACCTTCCTAATATCAGACCGGAGCAATTGTATTTTAATCAGAGACCCGCTAATACCGGGAACGGCATCTGCTCGGGGAAATGGCGGGGAGAGGCGGCAATCAGAGCCGCCCGTCTTTCATCATCGGGATGAGTTTTAATGAGGACATTACGCAGAATAAAGTTCAACTCTGCAAGATGAAGCGAAGGTGATTAATTCGAGAAGCAAGCCTTCCCTTACAGGATCCATGCTTTAATGAGAGCGCTTATTATCCCATTGTAATGATTGTTCTCTCCTGATATCACTCCGGAGGCATGGCGGCTCATCCGACGCACAACGCACACCTGAAAGTCACTGCATATTACCATTTATATAGCTCTGACCTACGCCATAGCAATCTACACTGAGCTATTCACATCAGTCTCCTGTACCAGAGGAGCTTACACTCTAATATCACACACTATTATAATTATTATACATTTATATAGCTCTGACATATACCGCAGTGCTGTACAGAGAACACAGAGCCAATCACATCAGTCTCAGCACCCCCTGTCTCTCAAAATCCACCCCTCTCTCACACTCCACTGTCTCTCAGCCCCCTCACCCCCTCTCTCTTACACTCACCCCCTCTCTCACACTCCACCGTTTCTCACAGCCCCCCTCACCCCCTCTCTTTTACACTCACCCCTCTCTCTTATACTCACCCCCCTCTCTCTCTCACCCCCTTCACACTCCACCGTTTCTCACAGCCCCCCTCTCTCTCTCTCTCTTACACTCACCCCCTCTTTCTCACCCACCCCCTTTCTCACACTCCATCCCCCTCTCTCTCACACTCCACCATCTCTCATCCCACCTCACCCATCTCTCTTACACTCACCTCCCTCTCTCTCTCTTACCCACCCCCTCACTCATCCCCCTCTCTCACACTCCACCGTCTCTCAGCCCCCCTCACCTTCTCTCTCATACTCACCCCTCTCTCTTACACCCACCCCATCTTTTATCTCCCCTCTCTCACACTCCACCCCTCTCTCTCACCCCCTCTCTCTCACTCCACTGTCTCTCAGCCCCCTCACCCCCTCTCTCTTACACTCACCCCCCCCCCTCTCTCTCACCCACTCTCTCTTATACTCACCCCTCTCTCTCTCTCTCACCCCCTCTCTCACACTCCACCGTTTCTCACAGCCCCCCTCACCCCCTCTCTCTTACACTCACCCCCCTCTCTCTCTCTCTCTCTCTCACCCACCCCCTCTTTCACCCCCCTCTTTCACACTCCATCCCCCTCTCTCTCACACTCCACCATCTCTCATCCCCCCTCACCCCTCTCTCTTACACTCACCTCCCTCTCTCTCTCTCTCTTACCCACCTTCTCACTCATCCCCCTCTCTCACAGTCTCTCACCTCCACCTCTCTCACACCCACCCCCTCTTTTAACCCCCTCTCACACTCCACCCCTCTCTCTCACCCCTCTCTCTTATACTCACCCCCTCTCTCACACTCCACCCCTCTCTCTCACCCCTCTCTCTTATACTTACCCCCTCTCTCACACTCCACCCCTCTCTCTCACCCCTTTTCTCACACTCCAGCGTCTCTCAACCCCCTCACCCCCTCTCTCTTACACTCACCCCTATCTCTCTCACACTCCACCCCTCTCTCTCACTCCACCCTCTCTCAGCCCCCCTCACCCCCCACCCCCTTTTTTATCCCCCCCTCTCACACTCCACCCCTCTCTCTCACCCCTCTCTCTTATACTCACCCTCTCTCTCACACTCCACCCCTCTCTTTCACCCCCTTTCTCACACTCCAGCGTCTCTCAACCCCCTCACCTCCTCTCTCTTACATTCACCCCCTCTCTCACCCACCCCTTTTCTCATACTCCACCCCTTTCTCTCTCACCCCCTTTCTTACACTCCACCATCTCTCAGCCTCCCTCACCCCCTCTCTCTTACACTCACCCCCTCTCTCACCCACTCCCTCTCTCATCCCCCTCTCTCACACTTCACCCCTCTCTCAGCCCCCTTTTTTGCTCAGCCCCCCCCTCTGTCCCTCACAACCCTTCTGTCTCTCACCCCCTCACACTCACCCCCTCTCTCAAACACCCCTCTCTATCACTCCATCCTCACTCTCACCCTCTCTCTCACCCTCCCCTCTCTCTCACCCCTGCCCTCTCTCTCACGCCATCATAATATACAATAATGGATGTGGGGGCCTTTTAGTGGGCCTAAAGTGTTGGGCCAGCCCTGGGTGTGTGTGTGATTTACTGGTGAGAATGCATTTGGCTTAGTGCGCGAAGCTAGAAAAGGGGAGGATGAGAAGCGGTATCTCTTTTAATAAAGAGAATTGGGATTGTCTATTTATCCTGCAGGTTAAGTCACTGGAAGGTCAATGGAAGTCTAATGAAGTGGTTTGATCTTCCCACGCCGTTCCCAGCGTGGTGGGTGGAACTGGCCGATCGGTGGTGTATTAGTGATCGTTGCTGTCGAGTTCTCTGGAATTCCCGCTGAGTTGGAGGGTGAGAACATGGTGGGTTTTTGCTGAGTAGAAGAAGCTGGAAGAGGGGAGGACGGGGAACTTCATCCCTTCCATATCCCAGAACACACCGGCATAAATGGTTCTGAGTTTGTGGACGGTAATGTGAGAGGACACTAAGGAAACATTTCCACACCAGAAAAAATAGACATGTCAGTATTTCTGAATTCCTCCTCTAATCACCCCCTGCAGGAGCTGCTTCTCCTCATCAGGTCCATCTCCGGACATCTTATTTAAAGGGGATGTACACCCAATCACTAAAATCCCATATAAGACTTACCTTTTTGAAACAAAAAAAAAAACATTCTTTTTTTTTTTTTATTTTATGTACTTCCATTTAATTTACCTCCACAATGTCCACAGCCTCATTTAAAGTCCCAAATTTCCAGTTTTATTTGGTGCCAGTCTCTAGGGGTGCCAGCCATTGGTGCACCCGGCCTCTGGTGGTCCCGGTCTCTGGTGGTGTCAGCCTCAAGAGAGAGGGGGTAAGAGAGGGGGTAAGAGAGAGAGGGGTGAGTGCAGCCCTGAGACTCATCAAAGGATAAATAAAAGATGAAAACATATATTTTATTAACAAAAAAAAAATTACTACTACTACTGGTAGTGCTGTTAACTTTAAGGGAAGGAAGACTTCTAAAGGTAAAGCTATCTATTACTGGATGACCTTTCTAGTTTTCATAGCTACTCCTGTCTGCTGCCTGCCGTGACCTTTGCTACCTTATCTGATACCTGTACTGTGTGCTCCTGGCCCATTCTGACTGTGGCTATGTTACTGGATGCTGCTACCATCTGCTGCCCGCCTTGGCCTTACACTCGGTTTCTTACCCTTTTTAATGGATGACCTTTCTAGTTTTCATGGATACTCCTGTCTGCTGCCTGCCGTGACCTTTGCCACCTTAGCTGATACCTATACCGTCTGCTGCCTGCCCCAACTTTTTCTACATTTAATGTATACTTCGCCTGTCTGCTGCCCATTCTGACGGTTGGTATGTTACTGGGCACCGCTACTTTCTGCTACCTGCCCTGCCCTTTGCTATTTTTACAGATAACGCCTGAAGCAAGCTGCCAGTCCTGATCCTGCCAAAGTGGTTTCCATCATCTCTGTATGGTAAAGCTACTCTCTTCTACCTCCATTAGCAGTATTCTATAGTAGGGATGAGCCGAACACCCCCCTGTTCGGTTCGCACCGGAATTTGTGAACACACCAAATGTTTGTGTGAACTTTAGAACCCCGTTAAAGTCTATGGGACTCGAACATTTGAAATCTAAAGTGCTAATTTTAACCACTTCCCGACCTCCTCATGTACATATACGTCAGCAGAATGGCACGGACAGGCACATGTACGTACCTGTACGTCCTCTGCTAGACGTGGGTGGGGGGTCCGATCGGGACCCCCCCCGGTACATGCGGAGGTCGGGTCCGCTCGGGGAGCGATCCGGGACGACGGCGCGGCTATTTGTTTATAGCCGCTCCGTCGCGATCGCTCCCCGGAGCTGAAGAACGGGGAGAGCCGTGTGTAAACACGGCTTCCCCGTGCTTCACTGTGTCGGCGCATCGATCGCGTCATTCCCTTTATAGGGAAGACACGATCGATGACGTCATTCCTACAGCCACACCCCCCTACACTAGTAAACACACACAAAGTAAACCCTAACTCCTACAGCGCCCCCTGTGGTTAACTCCCAAACTGCAACTGTCATTTTCACAATAAACAATGCAATTTAAATGCATTTTTTGCTGTGAAAATGACAATTGTCCCAAAAATGTGTCAAAATTGTCCGAAGTGTCCGCCATAATGTCGCAGTCATGAAAAAAATCGCTGATCGCCGCCATAAGTAGTAAAAAAAATAAAAAAAATAAAAATGCAAAAAAACTATCCCCTATTTTGTAAACGCTATAAATGTTGCGCAAACCAACCGATAAACGATTATTGCGATTTTTTTTTACCAAAAATAGGCAGAAGAATACGTATCGGCCTAAACTGAGGAAAAAAAAAATTTTATATATGTTTTTGGGGGATATTTATTATAGCAAAAAGTAAAAAATATTGCATTTTTTTCTAAATTTTCGCTCTATTTTTGTTTATAGCGCAAAAAATAAAAACCGCAGAGGTGATCAAATACCACCAAAAGAAAGCTCTATTTGTGGGGAAAAAAGGACGGCAATTTTGTTTGGGAGCCACGTCGCGCGACCGCGCAATTGTCTGTTAAAGCGACGCAGTCCCGAACTGTAAAAACCCCTTGGGTCTTTAGGCAGCAATATGGTCTGGGGCTTAAGTGGTTAAAGGCTAATATGCAAGTTATTGTCCTAAAAAGTGTTTGGGGACCCGGGTCCTGTCCCAGGGGACATGTCTTAATGCAAAAAAAGTTTTAAAAACAGCTGTTTTTTTCGGGAGCAGTGAATTTAATAATGCTAAAAGTGAAACAATAAAAGTGAAATATTCCTTTAAATTTCGTACCTAGGGGGGGTGTAAGGTTAGCATGTGAAATAGCGCATGTTTCCCGTACATAGAACTGTCCCTGCACAAAGTGTCATTTCTGAAAGAAAAAAAGTCATTTAAAACCGGACTCGCGGCAATAATGAATTGTCAGCTCCCGGCAATTCAGAGAGGATTCATTCATAAAAAAAAAAAAAAAAAAGCGTGGGGGTCCCCCCAAATTCAATTACCAGGCCCTTCAGGTCTGGTATGGATATTAAGGGGAACCCCACCGTCAATTTAAAAAATAAATAAATGGGGTTCCCCCCAAATATCCATTCCAGACCCTTCAGGTCTGGTGTGGATTTTAAGGGGAACTCCACCCCAAATTTAAAAAAAAATAGCGTGGAGTTCCCCCAAAAATCCACACCAGACCCTTATCCGAGCACGTTAACCTGGCAGGCCGCAGAAAAGAGGGGGGGACAGAGTACGGCCCCCCCTCTCCTGAACCGTACCAGGCCACATGCCCTCAACATGGGGAGGATATCCCTATGTTGATGGGGACAATTGGCCTCATCCCCACAACCCTTGCCCGGTGGTTGTGGATGTCTGCGGGCGGGCGGCTTATCAGAATCTGGAAGACCCCTTTAACAAAGGGGACCCCCAGATCCTGCCCCCCCCCTATGTGAATTGGTAATGGGGTACATTGTACCCCTATCATTTCACAAGGGAAGTGTAAATAGTTGGAAAAAACACACACACACACACACCGTAGAAAAAAGTCCTTTATTAATAAAAAATAAATAAAAAAAATCCAGCGATGGTAATCCACTCGGTCCCGGCTTCCTGCTCCAACGTTGTTTGTATCCAGCGACGGGTGATCTCCTCTCCTGTCCAGCGATGAGAAGATCTTCCGGGATCCAAAGTGCAGCATCGCCGGCCTCCTCTCTCCGCCGGACACAGCCCGGCGAATGACGCGGCTGAAGCTGTGACATTTCTTTTATTGGTGAGGCGGGGCCACCCGTAACGTCTCAAATTGTTCGTCGAACAGGCGAACAGGCAATGTTCGAGTCGAACATGAGTTCGACTCGAACTCGAAGCTCATCCCTATTCTACAGTATAGAGTTTCATGTATTAGGTCCTGGGGGCACCCTGACATCCTGGTACCGGTAGTCCTACTAGCCTTAAGGGAAGGTGGGCTGCTAAAGGTGAAGCTACTACACTTACCCGCTATTGACCTTGTCTAGAATTTCAGCGCTTCAACAAAGAAATGCAAAGAGTGTCCATGCACCTTGCATCCCGCTGCCACTCTGCACAGGTGGTGGAGGATACGAGAAACCAGTTTTGGGCACTAGGGCTGTAAATGAACAATGCTTACCTGTCTGTCGGGTGGCGAGCCAAATCTTCACTTTCTTCCTAAAGGACGATGTTAGGATCATCCGTCTTTCTCTGGGAGACAATTACTAATGTCAACTCACTTCTGTTCTCTCAGCAGAGGGTGAGAGATTTATGGCGTTGTGGAAACAAATTTTATTTTTCTTGAACAAGAAAAGCGTTTTGGGAGTGAAGGAATCGGCTGCTGGATACTTCCATTATAAATTGCAGCGGAGAGGCCGCTGTCCCCACTGGCTCGTTCAGTAAATATTTTACTCTCTCCCCCCCTCCCTCGACTCAACGGGTGAGTAATTGACGCCGAGCGATATCACTTTATGAGTTAAACTTCATCCTAACCGAGCGCAGGCCCGGGGGATCCATCGACGTGATTGAAGAGTTCGTTCCGCGTCTCTGATGTT
The DNA here is from genome assembly GCF_905171775.1 of Rana temporaria. NCBI lineage: Eukaryota > Metazoa > Chordata > Amphibia > Anura > Ranidae > Rana > Rana temporaria. Next base: position 673,864,317 of record NC_053489.1, on the reverse strand, counting down.
CCAAAATTCATGTTCTTCATTTTACGGGGGAAAGTTTCAGACAGGACGCGACGCGGAGTCAAGTGTAAAGTGACGGTGATACATGGCGGGCCGATCTATAGACATTAATCTCTGGACTTGTTAGAAGTGCGTAGAGAGGCCAAAGTAACTTTTTATATACTCCTAATTATCATCATGTTATTGAACGCTAAGAAGTCTAAGCAAGGAATCCCAGGAATGTAAAACTAAAAAGGATCAGAGAATCTGTTGTCATTTCCAGGTTTTATTATATTAATACGCCCCAAGAAATTTAGTGGAAGCCTGGACCACAAGGAACATCTTTCTTCGAGGAAAAGCAGGGGGAGGATATTATGAGTGTAGTATTGAGAAACATCCCTAGTCACCTGCACCCCTAGGCATCTAAATTCAGTTACCCATCGCAATGGTGAGGGGCTGTCAAGGGTAAGCACCTGGTAATCTAAGGGGAAATGGACCGATTTTGACAAATTTATGCGAATGCCCGAGTACGTGACAAATTTGTCAAATATCTCCAGGGCACCCACAAGCGAAGGGCCAGAAACGTATGTTAATCCCATTTTGAAGTGGGAACCCTTGCTCCTGCAACACAATGGGCTAGATTCACATAGATTAGCGGATCTTTAGATCCGCGTAATCTATGTGATTTACGATCCGGCGGTGCAATTTTGCGAGGCTAGTGCTGTATTCACAAAGCACTTACCTCCAAACTTGCGCCGGCGGATTGTAACTCCCCCGGCAGAATTCCATGGCTAGGGGGAGTGTACAATTTAAATCAGGCGCGTTCCCGCGCCGATTTAACTGCGCATGCGCCGCCAGCAAAATTTCCCAGTACGCATGCTCCAAATGACGTCGCTAGGACGTCATTGTTTTCGGCGGCAACGTAAATTCCGACCATCCGTATTCCAGACCGACTTACGCAAACGACGTAAAAATTTGAAACTCGGCGCGAGAACGACAGCCATACTTAACATTAGCTACCCCTCATATAGCAGGGGTAACTATCCGCCGGAAAAAGCCGAACGCAAACAACGTAAAAAAAAAGCGACGGGCGGGCATTCGTTTCTGAATCGGCGGAAATCGGAATTTGCATATTCCTCGCGTAAAAAACCGAAGCGACACCTAGCGGCCAGCGGGATATTGCAGCCTAAGTTTCGACGGTGTAAGTCACTTACACCAGTCGGATCTAAGGGAGATCTATGCGTAACTTATTCTTATGAATCAGTCGCATAGATCCGACCGTCGGATCTCAGAGATACGACGGCGGATCAGGAGATACGCCGTTGTATCTCTTGATGAATCTGGCCCAATATCTGTGTAGCACTACCCCCGCAGGAGCTGCTGAGTATTTTGGGCGACATGTTACCTCTATTTCCTCGCTGTTCAGGGTAGTAGAAGAGAGTTGAGAAAGTTCAATGTCCACACTTTACACTTCTTTTTCTAAGATTTATTTGCAGAACTTGATAAGAAAAGAAGAAGTGGTTGAAGGGGTGGAAGGGTAAATAGGTAAGATAGGTTCAGGTGCATAACCTCAATTAGGAAACACTCCTGCTTCCAGCAAACAGTTCTCGTTGCCACTCTAGCCAGAGTGGGTATTGCTCACCCGGATAGGTCCCTCTCACTGGCCTAGCAGCCCTAATGGCGCACCGAATAAAGTCCAGTCTCTGCCAGAGACCTTCCTTTATGAGGAGACACTTTCGGTCCAGAATCCCTAAACACAGGATTCAGCACCCGGAACTCTTCTGTAGAACTCAGATCTGAGAGGCGATCATCATCAAGCCTCTCGGTGTATTGTGCACCCTTCTATGAAGTTTCCAGGCCTTCTCTCAAGATACCAGCCTCTTGCATGGTCCTCTCCAGGATAGGTCCTCCCCTGGCTTCCTTCATCAAGCGGCTTCCTCCCTCCAGGACAGACAGCACAGGATCACCTTGAAAGAGCAGGCCCCAGTCTGACTAATGGGCCTACTTGGATAAACCACAACCCCGGACCAACGTGGTCCCGGAGCCAGGATTTAGGAGCACGCACCCCCGGCCAGGCGGGCCACGAGGTGGTGGGACGACAGACCGATGACCCCGGTCCAATGGTAAAAGTAACGGCACCCCTGATCCAGTCCACCCGATAAGCGCGGGGTAATCCGGTAGGCTGGTCTACCACAAACAAATATTCTCCGCACTGGAGGCATCGGCCAAAGGGTCAGATCTGAACCGCTAATCCCTCACATCGTGGGCATGACACACCAAGCGCTTCTACATTGCCGCTCGTATACAGCACAAACCGCCCCCGTGGCTTCATCCGGATACCTGTTTCCGTCAACGAGGCTCCTGTTGGTGCGGGACTCGCACTAGCTCCGGCCTGGAACATTGTAGGCCTCAGTCTTGGCGATGGCGAAGGATACGCCGACATCACTGCCAACGATCTTCTCTCCACGATCTAGCAATCAATACTTTTTCGCGCCAGACACACTTACATCTCACGCAGGTGTTGCTAACTCCTCCCACTTTCAATTCTTTTCTTAGCACGTCGCTCCACGCACCTTACTCTGTTGCACGTGCAGCCAATGCCTCAGCCAAGCAACCTGACCTCAACCCCTTCTTTGCAAAAACAGTTCAACACCCCGACAAATTCAGACTCTCAATGGCGAAATAACTTTCCGATACCATTGTTGGAGGCAACAGCAAATCCCGGACGAGCGCCCATGTGTATCACTACCCCCGCAGCAGCTGCTGAGTATTTTGGGCGGCATGTTACCTCTATTTCCTCGCCGTCCAGGGTAGTAGAAGAGAGTTGAAAAAGTTCAATGTCCACACTTCTTTTTCTAAGATTTATTTTCAGAACTTGATAAGAAAAGAAGAAGTGGTTGAAGGGGTGGAAGGGTAAATAGGTAGATAGGTTCAGGTGCATAATATCAATTAGGAAACACTTCTGCTTCCAGCAAACAGTTCTCGTTGCCACTCTAGCCAGAGTGGGTATTGCTCGCCCGGATAGGTCCCTCTCACTGGCCTAGCAGCCGTAATGGCGCACGGAATAAAGTTCAGTCTCTGCCACAGACCTTCCTTCATGAGGAGACACTTTCGGTCAAGACTCCCCTAACACGGGATTCAGCACCCGGATCTCTCCAGACTAGCTTCTGTAGAACTCAGATCTGACAGACGATCAACATCAAGCCTCTCAGTGTACGGTGCATCCTTCGATAAAGTTTCCAGGCCTTCTCCCAAGATACCAGCCTCTTGCATGGTCCTCTCCAGGATAGGTCCTCCCCTGGCTTCCTCCCTCCAGGACAGACAGCACAGGATCACCTTGAAAGAGCAGGCCCCAGTCTGACTACTGGGCCTACTTGGATAAACCACAACCCCGGACCAACGTGGTCTCAGAGCCAGGATTCAGGAGCATGCACCCCCGGCCAGGTGGGCCACGAGGTGGTGGGACGACAGACCTGCGACCCCGGTCCAATGGCGCCTGTCTCTTAAGTACCCCTCCCCAGCATGCACAGCGGGACAATCGCCCCCACTGATTGGCTCCTGAGGGGGACACCCAATACACCCTGACTCTGCTGCTGCCACCTTTGGCCTGGGATGGTAATAACACCCCCAGGCGAACAATGGTGGTTACTCCCAGCACAGCCATGGCTGGAACAGAGGCTAAATTGCCCATAATTACATTTGCCTGAGTCAATTAACAACTCAGACCCCCTCTAAATTTAAAGCAGCGCCCACCCAACAGGAGCAGGCTGCTACATCTATATGGGGCCCTATTGCTGGCTGCGGTTCCCGACCATGCCATGCAGATATACTGCGGCACAATGGCTCTCCTGGGCAATATCCCGTTGTGTGTGTGTGTAAACACACAATCCCTGAGCCATCAGAGGAGAGGAGCCCTATCGTTTGTTCCTACTAAGTAGGAAAAACGATATGTCTACTGTCCTAGTCAATCCTATCACCATACAGTTAGAACACACTGAGGGAACACACATTTCACCCCTTGATCACCCCCTAGTGTTAACCCCTTCCCTGCCAGTGAAATTTACACAATAATCAGTGCATTTTTATAGCACTGATTGCTGTATAAATGTCAATGGTCCCAAAAAAGTGTCAAAAGTCTCCGATCTGTCCGTTGCAATGTCGCAGTACCGCTAAAAATCGCAGATAACCACCATTACCAGTAAAAAAAAAATGCCATAAATCTTTCCCATACTTTTCAGACACTATGGCCCAGGTTCTCAAAGGGCTTACGACGGCGCAACTCCATGTACGCCGTCGTAAGTCCTAATCTGGGCCGTCGTATCTATGCGACTGATTCTTAGAATCAGTTACGCATAGATATCCATTAGATCCGACAGGCGTAAGGCTCTTACGCCGTCGGATCTTAAATGCAATTTTTTTTTGTCCGTTAGGTGTCGCCTCCGTCGTTTTCCCCGTCGAGTATGCAAATTAGCTAGATACGCGAATTCCCGAACGTACGCGCGGCCGACACAGTGAAGTTACGACGTTTACGTTAGGTTTTTCCGGCGTAAAGTTGCCCCTGCTATATGAGGGGCAACCAATGTTAAGTATGGCCGTCGTTCCCGCGTCAAAATGTATAAATTTACGTTGTTTGTGCAAGTCGTCCGTGAATGGGGCTGGACGCCATTTACGTTGAAACCAATGACGTCCTTGCGACGTCATTTGGAACAATGCACCCTGGGATATTTTTCGGACGGCGGCTTGCGCAGTACGTTCGGCGCGGGAACGCGCTTAATTTAAATGCTACACGCCCCCTACCCGCCTAATTTGAATTAGGCGGGCTTGCGCCGGGTGATTTACGCTATGCCGCTGCAACTTTACACGCAAGTGCTTTGTGAATAAAGCACTCGCATGAAAAACTTGCGGCGGCATAACGTAAATGACATACGTTACGCCGCCGCAGAGATACGCCCGATCTACGAGAATCTGGGCCTATAACTTTTGCGCAAACCAATCAATATACGCTTGTTGCGATTTTTGTTTTATTATTTACCCAATATATGTAGAAGAATACATATTGCTCTAAACTGATGAAGATTTTTTTTTTTACATTTTGGGGATATTTATTATAGCAAAATGTAAAAAATATAGATTTTTTTTGTTGTTGTTTATAGTGCAAAAAATAAAAACCACAGAGGGGATCAAATACCACCAAGAATATATATTGGTCTAAACTAATGAAGAATTTTTTTTTTAAATTGGGGATATTTATTATAGCAAAAAGTAAAAAATATATATTTTTTTTTTTTCAAAACTGTCACATTTTTTGGTTTATAGCGCAAAAAATAAAAACCGCAGAGGTGATCAAATACCACCAAAAGAAAGCTCTATTTGTGGGAAAAAAAGGACGGCAATTTTGTTTGGGTACAACGCCGCACGACCACGCAATTGTCAGTTAAATCGACGCAGTGCCGAATTGTAAAAAGTGCTCTGGTCAGGAAGGGGGTAAAGAGAGATAAGCAGTCACACCAGTGTATTTTTTTTGCAGTGTCAAGCCTCGTACACACATACGGGTTTCCCATCAGACTTTTTACCGCCAGGGAACCAGAGGGGAAAACCGAGAACCTGCTCGGTCAGTCTTTCCCCCTACACACGGCCGGGTTTCCCGACAGGAAAACTGCCATGAGAGCTTAGGTCGGGAATCCCGGACATGTGTATGCTCCCCCGCAGGCTTTCCCCATAGGAAAACTGCCGGGTTAAAAACCACCGGGAGTCCCGACGGGAAAAAAGGAAACATGTTCTAATTTTTCCCGCCGTGCTTCCCATCGGTTTTCCTGTTGGGAAAACTGCCATGGAGCATACACACGGCCAGTTTTTCCGGCCAAAAGCTGTCATGTCAGTTTTTCCGACGGGAAAAATGGTCGTGTGTGTACGAGGCTTGAGAGATAGCTTTGGGAAGTGACATGCTGACGCACAACTATCTAATTGCTGCTCAAACTGTCTGCCCACTCACATGCAGGAAAACAAAGTGCTGCCGGTGTTCTCAACCACAGGAACAATATAGTAACAAACAGATGCATTGTGGAGAAGACAAAGGCCCAGATTCACAGGCGCACATTACGCCGCCGTAGCGCAAATAATGTATGCTACGCCAACGCAGCGCAGAGAGGCAAGCATGTAATTCACAAAGCCAGTTCTCCCAAAACTGCGCTGCGTTTCGAAGGCGTACGCCGGCGTAGGTGGAAGTGGGCGTGAGCCATGCAAATGAGGCGTGACCCCATGCAAATGATGGGCCGAGCGCCAGACAGATACGTATTATGAACTTCTCATGCGCCGGGACGTGGACACATCCCTCTGCGCATGCTCACAACCACGTCGGAACAACTGCCTAAACTACGCCGGATCACTGCCTACGGCGTGAACGTAACCTACGCCCAGCCAGACACACGTCCAATGTAAACTACGTAAAATACGCCGGCTTGTATTCCTTGGTGCAGACCTTTGCATGTCTGCTGCTGGGTTGCACCTCCTTTATGGGGCATAACTTTACGCCGTACGTACAACTTACGCGCACATCGCGTAGCCTGCGTCAGGCGCACGTACGTTTGTGAATCGCCATATTTTCCTCACTCGCATATTTGAATGGCTGATCACTGGGAGTGCCACCATGCGTCCAGCCTAAATGTGCGCCCACCCTACGCCGGCGTAGGCAAGTTACGTCGGCGGGATTAAGCCTGTTTTTAGGCGCATCTTAGTTTGTGGGTCTGGCACACAGATACGATGGCGCACATTTGCACTTACGTCGGCGTATCTTGTTCTACGTCGGTGCAAGTGCTTTGTGAATCCGGGCCAAAATATTTATCTTGTATTGTGTTTACTTTTATTCCCATTGCAATGATCTCTTTTGTATAGCTATTTACATTTTCATAGAGTCGGTGTAGCAATCCTACGGAGGTTTCCTGCGGTTCAATTGTGATTGAATTATAATACGATGACAAAACAGTCAAAGCGTCTGTGATTCTGATGATTGCACACATTAACAATAACAATTCTTGCTCCGGTATCTCACAATTTGTAATTATTACCGGGGAGAGTTTCTGTTTATTGTCATGCAGGTTATCAAAATAGAAAGAAAAAAAAATGCAAATCCCCTCATTCTGCTGGCGATTATTTCACAAAGATTGAGAGAAAAATAAATACAGACAACCCAATCTAAGATGGCATTAAACGTTCTTGTAGGATTAACCACTTGCCCACCGGGCCTATTCTGACACTTCTCTCCTTCATGTAAAAATCACATTTTTTTGCTAGAAAATTAATCAGAACCCCCAAACATTATATATATTTTTTTAGCAGACATCCTAGGGAATAACATGGCAGTCATTGCAAGTTTTTTTCTCGCACGGTATTTGCGCAATCATTTTTCAAACACGTTTTTTTGGGAAAAAAACGGTTTCATTAATTAAAAAATAACAAACCGGTAAAGTTAGCCCAATTTTTTTGTATAATGTGAAAGATGAAGTTACGCCGAGTAAATAGATACCTAACATGTCACGCTTTAAAATTGCGCACACTCATGGAATGGCGTCAAACTTCGGTACTTCAAAATCTCCATAGGCGACGCTTTAATTTTTTTTTACAAGTCACTATTTTCGAGTTACAGAGGAGTTCTAGTGCTAGAATTGTTGCACACCCTCTAACGCACGCGACGATACCTCATATGTGGGGTTTGAACGGCGTTTACATATGTGGACGGGACTTGCATGCGCGTTCGCTTATGCGCGCGAGCTACCGGGTATAGGGGCGTTTTAAAAAATATTTTTTTTCCTTTTATTTTTATTTTACTTCATTTTTTTATTTTTACACTTTTATTTTTTATTTTTTTTATCACTTTTATTCCTATTACAAGGAATGTAAACATCCCTTGTAATAGGAATCAGTGAGACAGGTCCTCTTTATGGAGAGATGTGGGGTCAATAAGACCCCAACTCTCTCCTCCAGGCTTACAAGCATGAAATCGGTGAAAAAAGATTCACTGATCTCACACCGACAGCCGCGATTGCGGCTTTGTTTACTTCCGGGTACCGGGCGTGACGTCATAACGTCGCGCCCGGGCCTCCGACGGTCATAGAGATGACTGTGACCGACTGGTCACCAGTCATCTCTATGGTTCTGCAGCGAGCGCCGGCCGATTCGCTCTCCGGGCCCCCGATGGCACGGGAGAGCCCAGAGAAGCACCGGATGGCGGCGGGAGGGGGGGACGTCCCCTCCCGCTGCCTATAATAACGATAAAGCTGCCGCTTTGATCGTTCTTATCGTGTACAGAATCGCCGGCTGAAGACCGTGATATCTGAATGATGCCTGTAGCTGCCCCCATCATTCAGATATCACCGCACAAAGTGAAGGATGTCATATGACGTCCTCCGGTGGGCAAGTGGTTAAATAAGAATAAGAAAAGGAAACATAAACTAACTAAAACATGCATATATCAAGATTGCAAAGACACAATTTATATAAAAAAAAAATCTGTTATCAATAGGGATGAGCGAAAGGAAGAGTTTTCATTTCCCTCACATTTTAGCAAAATTTTAATTTTGGCAATTTGGTGAAATGCAATGGAGTCAGTGGGGAATGGCACCCCTGTGCATCAGAAAGGAATTGCACGCTTTTGGGTGTGCGAAATCGCATGGTTCACACGGTTGTGTGTTTTTTAAAAAAAGGGTCACCCATGTTTCCCACAGGTACAGCAGCCCATTCAAATAAACGGTCTGCTGTGCCCATGCAAACGCAAGCCATATGTCCCACTCAAGTGGCAATCTAGCCTAACGGCATATTAACCACGTGACCGCCGGAAAGGTTTTACCCCCCTTCATGACCAGGACCTTTTTTGCTATTCAGCACTGCGTTACTTTAACTGGCAATTGAGCGGTGATGCAATGCTGTACCCAAATGAAATGTATATATTTTTTTCCAACTAGATGAGGGTGCGCTTCCCTATGCACCAAAAGGCCACTAAACGAAAACGTAACCTTTATTGTAAATTTTTTAAAAAGTATGTTTTGGTAGCGGATGTCTCTCTGTATCCTGGCAGCACGGAGCACTTCATCTCTGTCCCTGAAGTTTAGGAGCCTTAGGATGAGTGTGCTCGGGGGGGCCCCCATGGGGCCAGGCTTGGGTGGGATACAGTGAGCCCTCTCAATAACATAGTATGGAGCAGGGATCTTCAAACTACGGCCCTCCAGCTGTTGCGGAACTACAAGTCCCATGAGGCTTTGTAAAACTCTGACATTCACAGACATGGGTAGGCATGTTGGGAATTGTAGTTCCTGAACAACTCGGGGGCCATAGTTTAAGGACCTCTGGTATGGAGTGAAGTGGGCATTTGGCAGTAAACTGCGCAGCATATGTTCCACAAAAACCGCGGGGTTTGCGCCCTACACCCCCTCCGCCAGTCCCACTATGCAGAGATTGTTTCGTCTGTTGCGGTTTTCCATGTCGTCCGCCTTGTATTTCAGGGCTTTCAACTTACTTTGCATCGTGTAGAGAGCAGTGTCCTCTGTTTGACTCACCCTCTGCTCCGTCTTAGTGACACGAGACCAGAGCTTGTCCACGTCCTGCCGCATGATACCTATGTCCAGCCACACCGCCTCAATCTTCGCAGTGAGCGTGTTCTGACAGAGGGCAATTGCTGACATTCTGTCGGCCACGAAGCTCGGGTGAGGAGAGGCGTCAGGCTCCGGTGGCATCATCTGGGATGCCGTATTGGTCCTCCTATTTTTTACAATTGTTTTTACATACTGTTACCAATGCAGTATAGCATCATCATATGACTGGTGTGGTAGTGATCAGGGTCACTGACTGATGACTGTATGTAAAAACAAATACATATTTTAATACATTTTTATTATATTTTTATTCATTTAACATTTGCTTTTTTTTTTTTCTTTACTATTTTATTATTTATTTATTTTTACTCTCACCAGAGTAGCTTCCTTTCACCACAGTGGCACTGTATGACTATGTGGATAGGGGTGTGATCAGGGAATTTTTTTTTTTTTTTACACTGTTATTGCTTATTTTTTACTGTCATGATTGGCTTTGATTCATAACAGCTGGCTTACTATTGTGATGCTGTGATTGGATACAGTTAATCACACGATACAAGGTGCTGTGATTGGCCCAGGTACCATGTGATAGCTGTACAGAAAAACACAAGACACCTCTGAACAAGCCCTCAGCAATACAATGTAGCATTATTGTTACATTGTATTTACTCTGTTTCATGCATATGGAGATCAAATGGGAGACCTGCTTTAACTCTAGAATGAGATGTTAACCACTTGCCGACCGCCGCACGACTATTTACGTCGACAACATGGCACCGTCAGGCAGATTGGCGCACAGGTACGTCCCTTTAAATCTGCGGCCCGCCCGCCGCGTTCCTCGCAGTAAACAAGGCATTCCCCTATTCTGCCTAGTGACACTACCTCTGATGACCATTCCCCCGTGTTCGGGAATGGTCATCAGTGACATGCAGGGCTGCCATCAGGGGGGTACATAGAAAAAAGCAGTGCAGCGCTAAAAACAAAAACACAATTAAAATAATAAATCAAGTCCAAAAAATGATCAATCAGGGTGAGAAAAGGGTTAAGCTGACTCTTGGAACAGGGGGGTACAGGCAGTACACCTGTAAGGGGCCCGGTGGTCCCCAGGGGCCCGGATGGCAACACCCTATTTTTATTTTCGTCAGCACCCAAAGCCCCTCCCCTGACCTGTAAGGGGCCCCTGTGATCACCAGAGGGCCGAATGGCTCAAGCTGCGTAAGTGTAAGGGGCCCCAAAATTCCCAATGGCGGCCCCCCTGGTGACATGTCATGTGTAGCCACGCCCCCTACCAGTAAGAATCCCTTCCTAGGGAGCACTTAACCCCTGCAGCGCCACCTAGTGGTAAACCCCTTCACTGCCAGTGTCATTTTTACAGTACTCAGTGCATTTTTATAGCACTGACGGCTGTATAAATGACAATGGTCACAAAATGGTGTCAAAAGTGTCCGATGTGTACGCCAGTATGTCGCAGTCATGATAAAAATCGCTGATCGCCGCCATAACTAGTAAAAAATATAAAAAAAAATGCCATAAAACAGTCCCCTATTTATTCCTGGCTTCTACAAATCAATAAACGCTTATTGCGTTTTTATATTTTTTTTAAACTGTGGAAAAAAATGTTTTTTTTTATATATATATATTTTTGGGGGATATTTATTGTAGCAAAAAGTAAAAAAATATTGCATTTTTTTTCAAAATTGTCGCTCTATTTTTGTTTATAGCGCAAAAAATAAAAACCGCAGAGGTGATCAAATACCACCAAAAGAAAGCTCTATTTGTTGGAAAAAAAGGACGTCAATTTTGTTTGGGAGCCACGTCGCAGGACCGCGCAATTGTCAGTTAAAGCGATGCAGTGCCGAATCGCAAAAATGGTCACCAAAATGGTCCGGGGCATTCGATGCAGCCGCCACAGTGAGGCACAGAGAAGCTGTGTTTACACACGGCTCTCCCCGTTCTTCAGTTCCGGGGACCGATCGCGGGACCCCAGTGGCGATCGGGTCCGCAGGTCTCGCGGTCCCGGAGCTTCGGACCGGGTCGCGGGCACGCGCCTGCGACCCACGGCTGGTTAGATGTAAAGGTCGTACCGGTACGTACATCTGCCCAGCCGTGCCATTCTGCCGACGTATATCGTCGTGCGGCGGTCGTTAAGTGATTAAGCTACAAAATGGTCCGGGGCTTAAGTGGTTAAAAAAAAATAAAAAAATTGGAAAATTGATCGGAATCAATGCAGATAGATTTTTCAGTCTCCGGGCCAGATTCACAAAAGAGATACGACGGCGTATCTCCTGATACGCCGTCGTATCTCTGAGATCCGTCCGTCTTAACAATGCGACTGATTCATAGAATCAGATTCCTCATAGATCTCCCAAAGATCCGACAGGTGTAAGTGACTTACACCGTCGGATCTTAGGCTGCAATTCTAGGCCGGCCGCTAGGTGGCGATTTCATTGCGGTCGGCGTAGAATATGCAAATGACTAGTTACGCCGATTCACGAAAACGTACGCTTTGCCCGTCTCTGTAAATTTACGTAGTTTCCGTAGAGATACGCGGCGTAAAACGAAACCTGCCCTCTAGGTGGTCTAGCCAATGTCAAGTATGGCCGTCGTTCCCGCGTCAAAATTTGAATTTTTTACGTCGTTTGCGTAAGTCGTTTCGCAAATAGGGCTGGACGTAATTTACGTTCACGTCGAAACAAATACGTCGTTGCGACGTCATTTAGCGCAATGCACGTCGGGAAATTTTAGGGACGCGCATGCGTAGTACGTTCGGCGCGGGAACGTGCCTAATTTAAATGATCCACGCCCCCTACCCGGATCATTTGAATTAGGCGGGCTTGCGCCGGGGGATTTACGCTACGCCGCCGCAACTTTACAGGCAAGTGCTTTGTGAATCAAGCACTTGCCCGTAAAACTTGCGGTGGCGTAACGTAAATGTCATACGTTACGCCACCGCAGATTTGCCCGGTTCTACGTGAATCTGGGCCATAGATTTTTACATACTGTCCCTGGTTTTACTGAGCCTGGCAACCCCGATTGGGCCCCCTAGTGGCATGGGGCCCTCGGACAGTGCCCGAGTGACTCAATGGTCAGTCCGCCCCTGGATCAGACCGAACATTGGTTCCCATCCTGCACACTTTGGATATTGGTGATCCTATGGAAGGAGACAATTTTTTTTTCTGTATCTTCTGAAATGTGATGAAATTGGATGTTGAATTGATATAACGGGAAGAATAATAGAGAGAAAAGTGAAGTATTTGCGGAATGTCGGGGTGTTTGTAGAGGTAATATAGTTTAATAAAAAGAATTGGGATTGTCTATTTATCTTGCAGGTTGAGTCTTCAGAAGGTCAATGGAAGTCTAATGAAGTGGTTTGATCTTCCCACGCCGTTCCCAGCGTGGTGGGTGGAACTGGCCGATCGGTGGTATATTAGTGATCGTTGCTGTCGAGTTCTCTGGGATTCCCGCTGAGTTGGAGGGTGAGAACATGGTGGGTTTTTGCTGAGTAGAAGAAGCTGGAAGAGGGGAGGACGGGGAACTTCATCCCTTCCATATCCCAGTACACACCGGCATAAATGGTTCTGAGTTTGTGGACGGTAATGTGAGAGGACACTAAGGAAACATTTCCACGCCAGAAAAAATAGACATGTCAGTATTTCTGAATTCCTCCTCTAATCACCCCCTGCAGGAGCTGCTTCTCCTCATCAGGTCCATCTCCGAACATCTTATTTAAAGGGGATGTACACCCAATCACTAAAATCACATATAAGCCTCATCATATTACAGCGGAGTTCCGTTTAATTTTTTTTTTAACCACTTGACCACCGCGCCTATTCTGGCACTTCTCTCCTTAACCACTTAAGCCCCGGACCATATTGCTGCCTAAAGACCCAAGGGGTTTTTACAGTTCGGGACTGCGTCGCTTTAACAGACAATTGCGCGGTCGTGCGACGTGGCTCCCAAACAAAATTGGCGTCCTTTTTTCCCCACAAATAGAGCTTTCTTTTGGTGGTATTTGATCACCTCTGCGGTTTTTATTTTTTGCGCTATAAACAAAAATAGAGCGACAATTTTGAAAAAAATGCTATATTTTTTACTTTTTGCTGTAATAAATATCCCCCAAAAACATATATAAAAAAAAAATTTTTCCTCAGTTTAGGCCGATACGTATTCTTCTACATATTTTTGGTAAAAAAATCGCAATAATCGTTTATCGGTTGGTTTGCGCAAAATTTATAGCGTTTACAAAATAGGGGATAGTTTTTTTGCATTTTTATTTTTTTAATTTTTTTTACTACTAATGGCGGCGATCAGCGATTTTTTTCGTGACTGCGACATTATGGCGGACACTTCGGACAATTTTGACACATTTTTGGGACAATTGTCATCTTCACAGCAAAAAATGCTATAAAAATGCATTGTTTATTGTGGAAATGACAGTTGCAGTTTGGGAGTTAACCACAGGGGGCGCTGTAGGAGTTAGGGTTTACTTTGTGTGTGTTTACAACTGTAGGGGGGTGTGGCTGTAGGAATGACGTCATCGATCGTGTCTTCCCTATAAAGGGAATGACGCGATCGATGCGCCGACACAGTGAAGCACGGGGAAGGAGCGGCTATAAACAAATAGCCGCGCCGTCGTCCCGGATCGCTCCCCGAGCGGACCCGACCTCCGCATGTACCGGGGGGGGGGGTCCCGATCGGACCCCCCACCCACGTCTAGCAGAGGACGTACAGGTACGTACAAGTGGTTAATGTAAAAATCTCATTTTTTTTGCTAGAAAATTAATCAGAACCCCCCAAACATTATATATATTTTTTTAGCAGACACCCTAGGGCAGTGATGGAGAACGTTGGCACCCCAGATGTTTTGGAACTACATTTCCCATGATGCTCCACTACACTGCAGAGTGCATGAGCATCATGAGAAATGTAGTTCCAAAACATCTGGGGTGCCATTGTTCGCCATCACTGCCCTAGGGAATAAAATTGCGGTCATTGCAACTTTTTTTCTCGCAGGGTATTTGCGCAATCATTTATCTTTTTTGGGGGGAAAAATCGGTTTCATGAATTAAAAGATAACAAAACAGTAAAGTTAGTGCAATTTTTTTGTATAATGTGAAAGACGATGTTACGCCGAGTAAATAGATACCCAACATATCACGCTT